>NC_050455.1:69456242-69698742 GCF_903995425.1 Onychomys torridus
GAGGGAAATGAAGGGATTCCTTCTTCAAGGATTCTTTCTTCCCTTTTACAAGGCTCTCTCACTTTTCACGTGCAGATGTGAGCCATGCCACAGTGGTGTGAAGCTCTGATCCATCTGAGGGGATTTTTGTGGCTATGTTCAAGCTGTCTGGAGTTCAGCTTGGGACTGGGCTGTTCCCTCTGGGTTCACACCCCGACTGGGCCTGGAGTCAGCTTGGGACTGGGCTGTTCCCTCTGGGTTCACACCCCAACTGGGCCGTTTCCTCTGGGTTCACACTCTGACTGGGCATACTGGCAATTCTTGGTTGGGTGAATGTGCCCGTGTTGTGGATGCAGAGGGAAAGAGAAGGGTCTCCATGGGCCTGAACCCACACAGAAGGAGACGTGTGACCTGGGCCTGGACTATTTTCTCTCTCTTTCTCTTTGTTTCTCGCCTTCCTATCTATTCTCCATTGCTTTACCTCACTGATAATCCTTCCTGCAGTGTGAATCTGGATTCATATCCACAGTTCTAGCCTGGACTGTAACCAGGGCTGTGGGAAGCAGTTTTCACAAATGACCGAACCTAAGATGAGGAAGTTGGGGGGGGCAATTCTGCATGAGGGTGTTCTAGGGATAAGGAGACCATGGATACAGACAGGTCCACAGGGAATGTGTTGTGTGAAGAGGAAGGCAGAGATGCACCAACAGCTTCACATGCCAAAGCATCCTGGAGGCATCCAATGGCCACCTAAGTAGTGCTAGGAGTCTGCAGGGATAAAAATACCTGCTATGGGTGTGCAGGTTCCTGGCTGTGTCTGTGAATCAAGTCTGCTATGACCTTTACTTGAACAACCCTAACAGACAGACCTGGGGGAAATGACTCTGTCAGTGGCTCCTATCTCTAAATTGCAGTTTTGGGACCTAGAGAGATATCCCAAGCTCACCTTGAGTCCCAGAAGATATGGGGGAAGAACAGTTTTGTTTTGTTTATCTCTATTTAGATTTTGAAATTAAACTGATAAAGACAGATTGAAAAAAGTTCATTTATGTAATATGTTTCACATTATATTGGAGTGTGTGTGAGCAAACAAAACCTGGAAGAAATAGCTTTGAAGATGTGGACACACTAGGGGAGCAGAAGTGGGTGACAGTCTAATCCTGTGGCAGTGAGCTTGAGTGAGCCCCCAAAAGGTATCCTCACTTCTCTAACCCCACACCTTCAGAGACCAGGATCGCCCTTTGTCAGTATAGGACGTGGATCTCACAGAAGGCTGTATGACCTGCATGGGAAGATTGTCAGGAAGTCTATCCGACATCCAGTGGCCAGATCAAAGAAGAAGGTCAGAGAAGATTAAAAAAATACCTCTTCACTTCTCCCATTTTCTTTAATATTGAGGTCTTACATTAGGAGGTATTGTTCCCTGAACTCCTAAATATGGAACAATTTCTCCTTGACAGACTCAAAAGAGCCAGCAAGGTGGTAACCTCTCCTCTACTATCTTGGGATATTCTTAAACATCAGCTCCTGGAGACAGGAGCTTCTCTGTAGTCGGTCTAGCTAAAGAGGTTCATGTGAGTTATCATAGCAGGAAGCACACAGCAATGCTGTGCATCGCTGGATTCTTACTGGAATGTACTGGCCCGGTGTGGATGCCTCTATCCCTACATGGACACACCCTTATTATACATGGTCACACTCTTCCTCTGCAAGGAAATACCCTTGGTCTATATGGTCACACTCTTGCTCTGCAAAGACACACAGTTGCTCTACGTGGCCATACTTTTGAGCTACACGGGGGATACCCTTGTTCTACAGAGAAACACTCTTATTCCCCATGTCCACACACTCAATTTGTTCATGGTCACACCCTTGCTCTACATGGTTATACCCTTATTCTGCCCGAGCACACCCTTGTTATAAATGGTGACACCATTTCTATAGGCATACTTTTGCTTTAATGATCGCATTCTTAAACTAAATGGTCACAGCCTTTTCATGCATTTCTTCCCTGTACAGGGGAAGATGGCTTGACTTGACATCTCCTGCAGATACTCTCCACTCTGTTGGCTGATCCAAACACACACACACACACACACACACACACACACACACACACACACACACACACACGAAATATCTATATTTTCTCTTTGGATACGTTTGCTTTGAAAATATGTGGCAGTATGTCACATTCAATCAGAATAAAGGACTCATATTCCACTGGGCTGTAGTGGCACACACCTTTAATCCCAGCACTCAGGAGGCAGAGGAAGGTGGATCTCTGTGAGTTTGAGGCCAGACAGAGTGAGTTCCAGGAAAGGCTCCACAGCTACACAGAGAAACTGTGTCTTAAACAATCAAACAAACAAACAAAGCAACAACAACAACAAAAAGGACTAGTATTCCTTTGTGTGATAAAGCTAGTACCCAGAGCACTTGGACCATTGCTACCTAGACCATTATGGCCTATTTCTTGTGACCAGGACTGTTGGACCACAAGGAGTTTTGGGTATCCTTCATTAGAAGACTGGACTACTAATACCTCCTCAAGGTTAAGGATTCATGCTCCTCTTTTTCATTACCTTCCTTCCTTCCTTCCTTCCTTCCTTCCTTCCTTCCTTCCTTTCTTCCTTCCTTCCTTCCTTCCTCCCTCCCTTCCCTCCCTCCCCTTCCCTTTCTCTCTCCCTCTCTCCCTCCCTTCTTCCCTCTGTCACTCCTTCCACCTCCTCCTTACTCCCCCTTCTACTTTTGTGGTAATGGACTAAAAAATAAAGAATGTGTTGCTTGAAAATCCACAAGTTAAAGCTGGTACACGCAATGGGAAGATGTTATGAATGCACACTGCTCCCTATTACAGCATCATACCACAGCCCATCTCACTGTCAGTCATTTGTACACTGGATACACTAATATTAGGCAGTAGGATTAGTTTGCCAGCCAAGTTATTTCTTCCATCCATGTACAAGATAAAGCAGAACTCACGTAGGCCCCCAATACATTCTGAGTACTGACTCAGTCTCCTATTTCTCCCCTGGTTCCTTGTCTCTGGGTGGATAGGCATTTTCCAGTCATCTCTAGAATAGGGTGCTGGGCAGTATCTGAGTGAGGTACATGCCAGGGTTTTGCTTTGCTCTAAAGAGCAAGTAAATTTAATTTAATCCTGATAGCATTATGGGGAGGCCACCTGGTGAGACCCTTATTTATCTTAGAACTAAAATTAAATTCTATTCTGGGGGAGGCACCTCTCTCTGTTATCCCAAGTCACCCCCTGTCTGGGAGGTTCGAGGGTAGCCATGTCTGTCAAGAGTGTTTGTGTATCGCTTCTTTATGCAAACATTCAATGAACAGTATTTCAATTCAAAATCTGGGATTCAGAAGTTGTTGATGTCATATATGGTGAAATGATGAAACATCTGAAAAGTTGGAAGGGACAGGTATAAACTTTGGCAAGATAGAGAAACTGAGTCATGACTAAATAAATACTAAGTAACCATCCATGAACTGCTCTATTTATCTATTTTGCTTTGCCATTGTAAAAGTCTTGGGGCTGGTAATTTATAAAATCTCTGCAGTTCATAGTCTGAGAGGCTGAAATTCCACAGAATATGATGTGAGTCTGGTGAGGGCCTGTGACCACATCATATGGTGGGTGGCGCACAGCAGAAACACAGCTGGTAAGAGATCACATAGTGAGACAGGAAGCCAGGGACCAGGGAGGGGCCGGCTTTGTTCATTTGTAACAACTCTCAGGTGAGAACAGATGAGGTTCCAAGGGAACTACCTAAACCTTCCCAAGAGTGATGAGCCTCCTCCCACATTCTGCAGGCTCCACCTTTTTCAGACCCCACTTTCTTCAAGGCCTCGCCTTCTGAAGGCCTCACCACTTCCATCACTACCCCCTGGGGACCAAGTACAGTACAGGATCACCTCAGATAAGCCATCTCCAACCAGCTGGGCAGATGTCTCTGACACCGTCTCCTGATATAGTATCCCTCATCTTCAAGCTCTCTGTGAGCTCCTCTTGGCTTCCGCCTCCCTTCGCTGAAGTGAGGATCTCTTAGGTAGGTTCCATGTGCTACTTTCAGAGAAGATTTTGAAGTTGCCCCAAGGTTTGGTTGTAATCCCTCAATTCCAGCTGCACTGAAAACAGCTTAGCTACCCATTCCTTTCCTCTAGCCGCCAAGAAGAAAAATGACTTGGCTTTATATGATAGGAAATAAGCTTATCAATTTGAAAAATGGAACCAGCAGATACATTTATTATGATCTCAGTTCCTAGCTTTGCAGCAAAGAACCATTTTACAAGCCCTTTACCACACTCAGGACTCGGTGAAGAATTTCATGATCATTTGACCATACACTGAGTGAATTTTTAACAAGTTCTGGAGATTCAACAGTCTTGTATCGGGATATAGAAAAAAAATTCCTACATTTTAATTTCTACTACTGTATGTTGAAACCTAATATATTTTTATGACACGCTGCTCGTGGGTAAAAATCCCTGAAAAGCCTTTCCTCTTGATCATATGTTATTTCACAGCAGGGGAAGTGTTCTATGAAGGACTGCGCATATATTTAACAAGGTCAAGTGTCCTGTCCAGGTGTGGCAGAGCAGTTCAGTTTGGGCATCTGTATCCACATAGCCAGATGGTGCTGTACCTTTGCATCTTTCTTCTGAACTAAGTAGACTGAGGGTCAGAGCTCACTCTTCACTTTGAATGATCTTCTTGCTAAACTTTCTGCTCTCCTGCTGTTCAGATAATCTGGGCTTTTTCTCCCCTGTCATCACATTTTCTTTAGCTTGCAGAAGGAAAGTCTGGAAGGGATGTTCTGTTTGACTTTACTGCTCAGACAAGAAGCACTTCTGTTGTTCAGAATTAATACCTCCCCCCCACAATGGGTGTTTTCTGCCACAGATATGTCCCGCCAGCCCTGCCTACTCATGGTGGTCCCCACTTGAGAACTCTATGCTTACTGTTCTGTGTCCTGGCAGCCCAGATTAAATAAAGCAAGCAGGTGCAAGGCTTAGAAGTTACTGGTTATTTATGGCTTTTCGATACTTTGTGGGTTTAGCTGGTGAGAAAAGTTTTTGCTCCACCCACACAGACAAAACCCAACCAACCGTCTGGGCTGATTAAATTCAATTGTCGCATGAGTGGATGGCAGGCAGGGGAAAAATTATGGAATCTCAGCGCCCATGCCATGGCAACTGGGCAAACAGCTTGCTAAAAGAACATGGATAATAGGAAATGGCAGTATTTCTCTGTGTGTTTTCCATCCTGACAGTTTTATCCTCACATCTGCCCTGTGTCCAGTGTGGGCAGTGGGCCATCAGAGTGCCACCTTGTGCTTTGGGCTGCCCCCACCTTTTCTCACTTATTTTACAAGCTGCCTAGAGGGTGAAGTGAGGTTTAGAATGTGCGCGCGCGCACACACACACACACACACACACACACACACACACACACGGACAGGGACACAGACATGAACACACACATAGAAAGCTCACCTTAGAAGTAACTGAAGATGGGTGGGAAGTAGTAATGTAGGCAAAGTAACTGCCATTATCCATTTGTATGAATCCAATGCACATGTCATTGTTGTTCGAATCTTAGATGGTCTTTTAATAAAAACCCAGAGCCAGATATCATGATGAAAGCTGAAAGATCAGAGAAGCAGAACAGCCAGCCACTAGTTCTTACCTCTATAAAATCCTCAGCCTAAAGAGAGTGAATTCCTGTTTCCTCACGCCTTATATACCTTTCTCTGCTCTACCATATCACTTCCTGGGATTAAAGGCATGTGTGCTTCCCAAGCAAAGGCATGAAATCTCAAGTGATGGGATTCAAGGTATGTGCCACCACTGCCTGACCTCTATGTCTAATCTAGTGGCTGGTTCTGCCCTCTGATCCTCAGGCAAGTTTATTAGGGTACACAATATATCACCACAAGTCATTGCTTTTAATTTACTGAGATGACACAGTGTCAAAGGCAACACAAGGCCCAGTACTTGATACAAGGCAATGTAAGAGACCAGGACTTGATACAAAGCAATGTAAGAGACAGGACATGGCACAAGGCAATGTAAGATATCAGGACTCAGGAGATTTGGGGCTAAAGAGAAAACCTGGAAAGCCCACACAAACACTTCTGAGAAGTGTTCATGAGTCACTAGTTTGATTTTAGGAAAAATATTGAAAAGCAAATACACAATCTTTCCAACCCAAGGAGTTCAAGTGTTGCTGGAAACACACTCTTTTTACTGTGAGGCTGCAGAAACTAGTAAGCTGTAGAATTTCTCTTGGTTCTTCCCTCCTGAAAAGCCTCTTGTTTGTCAGGGTCAGCGGGTGAGGAGATTCTGCAGGGTTCCGAACAGCCCAGAAGTGCAGGAGTTAAGACCTACAGAAGGGCAGGACCACGGACAGCAGCACACTCCCTTGTCAGGTGTGGTGCACTGGTTCCCGAGGTCACCATCTGCTTTCAATTGCTTTGGAATCTACTGATTAGTGGCAGGGATTCTTTGGTGAAAAAACAAAGCCTTACAATATGCAGACATGTGTTAGTGGATGTCCGTAAGTCCCAGCTCTGCCAGGCGCTTTGATGAGTGTTCAATCCATAACCAGTATGGTTATCAGTTTGTCTGTATGCCCCAGCTCTTGGCTTGTTTCACAGACTGTCTAAGGCAGCTCATCATGTGGGGTTGGTATTTTTAGTCTTACTAACAGACACCATCACTCTATTAATTCACTCATACGGGGCGAGCACTGGTGCCGCAGTAATGTCTGCCGCAGTCCAGGGAGGAGGGGCCTGTGGTTTGTCACCATGATGGTGGAGCCTTACGGCACATCACCATGGGGTTCTGTGGAGGGCCTCTGTGAGGCCCAGAAGATCACAGTAGGGTCTCTGCTTTGCAACCTCCCTTCTGACTATGGAGATGGAGGGCAGAACAGAGATGTCCAAGGTCTGGGGGATGATATGGCCAAGGCCATAGATGGAGATAGTTCAGGGGTCCTTTACCTGTGGTCACCTGAGTGCACACCAATGACACAGCTGGATGTAGACATGAGGCATGAGACACACATTAAAGATGACAGAACCCTAAGGTCAGTGGATGTGTCCATTATAACCTCTCTTGGGATGAGTAATCTGCAGCAGTGAGAGATATAGCTAGAGAAGCTGGAGAAGCTGGAGAAGCTGGAGAAGGGCATTTGGAATCTTTCTGTACTGTTCTTTGCAACTGCCTGTGAAGCCATGGTTATTTTACTTTAAGAACTTCAAATCTGGGTTGGAAGATGGCTTAGTAAAGTACTTGCACAAAGATCTGAATTTGATACTCAGAACCCATAAAGAAAAAAAGAGAAAGAAAGAAAGAAAGGAAGGAAGAGAGAAGTCAGGTTTGGTAACATAAGCTACTGACTCCAATGCTGGGAAGGCAGAGACAGGCAGAGTCCTGTGGCTTTCTGGACAACCTGCTTACCCGATCAAGGAGTCCCACTTTCAGTGAGAGACCTTTTCTGAAAAAAAAAAAAAATAATAAGGTAGGCAGTGATTAAAGAAGTCATCTGAGATGTCTGCCCTCCATGGCCACAAATAACACACATGCACAGGCACACAAATGAACACAGGCGCGCACACACACGCACACACACACACACACACACACACACACACACACACACACACACCAAAACAAAACAAAACAAAACAAAGTGGAGAAAACCCCTTTAAGCCACAGCAACAAAAGCAAATCTTATTTATTTATTTTTTTTGTAGTTAAAATATTTGGAAGCTTCTGAAAGTTCTTTAGCCATCTCTCCATTTCTTCCAGTCCTGGTTAGGAGGTCTTCCCTGTAGTAACATCCTGCCTTCCTTTCTCAAGGACTTCTCACAGGTGCTGTGTTCTTCACCCTCCGAGCTGCTCACTGCGTTCCCGTAGCGTAGGCTGGCTCTTCCCAGGGCAGACACAGGAATGTCTTCTTAGTGGGACATTCAGGAGCCTTCAGAGTTGTCATATGGGACACTACATCTGGATTCTACACACGCTCCAACTGACAATATCAGCCCTCAGTGAAGCCAGCTCCTTCCTCAAGTTTCCTGGCCCAGCCTGGACTCTGCCTGCTATCTAGGGGTATGCCTGCTAAGATCAGAGCATTTGGCTGCTACTGTCATTGCCCTAGGACAGGAGGTTCTAGGCAATGTAGCAATCAATTGTTTGGTTACAATATTAAATTTTAAAAATCTTGGCAGGGAAAGCGATGGAAACAGCTTTGCAATGTAAACCTATGGAGAGTGTTGCTGTCTTGAACAACAGTGCAGTTTGACGCAAAGTCTGCATCTGTTTCACAGAAGGAAGAAGGTCAATGTGGGACTTTTCACTATATAAAAGTGAGGACTCTGGAACTGAGTTTGGTGGCCACTGACCAAAAACCCTATGGCAGATCTTTTACAAGATGTGAAGTAAATGGAGGAAACCAAGGAGCCTGCTCTCCCTGTCCTTCCAGCAAGCACCACCCATGATTCTGTTCATCCTTGAGGTTTTCTTCAAACAGTTTGCTGCTCATAAGTTCTCCTTTTTTGCCAAGTCCAAGCCTTGGCCTAAGGAGAAAAGAGAACTTCTGGTAATTAGAGTCTTCATTCAAAAAAAAAAAAATGGCTAGAGCCTGGTGCAATCATTCTAGACAAAATCCTGTGACCAGTTTCGTCATATTTTCAATATGGTGATAAATAGCTTTAGGATAACATTTTTACCAAACAACCCGAGCCATCTGTTGGTTCTGTAGTGCTTGCCCTGGAAACTGAACTTGCTTACAAAACACACCCATCAAAATACTACTTTGTAGATGTTTCTCCATTAAGGAAATGCAGAGCGAATGCCCAATTTCATGTGCTGGAACTGGGCAAAATGTATACTCCAGCACACTAATCATATGTTCACATGAAAATTCTTAACTGACAAGGACACTGTGAATAACAGATTATAAAGTTTTATGAGACTGAGGATTTCTGAAGGGCACCAGTCTGCTCCCAGCAGCTCCAGTGGGCTCTGAAACTGAGTTACACACATGGCAGAGCCAACCAGGAGCTGTATCAAGGACCCATCTGGGGGATTCTGTACACAGAACATCTTACCCTCTTCTGGACTGATCCCTTGGGCTTCTAAATCTTAATTCCTCTTCCCAAGGCACCAGCTCCCTCAATGGTGGCTGTCTCATAGCTTTCTGTGCTCTGCCTGGGGTACTCAGCAGTTGAAACCCTGTCCTAGCCCTCTGCTTGGGGCTCCTCCTGGCCTGGCTCCTCTCTTGATGGGCCTTTGGCTCTGCTAGAACTTCAGTTCTTGTCTCACTGGGTCATAGAAGGCCTCAAGCCCTTTCCCTACATCCTCTAGTTCGGGAGGCTGGCTTGTCATGAAGCTGCAGGGAGGCTCCCTGGTTAACATGCTTTAGTCATGAGGAAGGCTGATGGTGACATGGTTAGGGCAAATCTGAGAACTTAACTTGCAGGATTTTCCCCTGGGATGGGCTCTGTGCTGATGCTCCTAATTCTCGATGCACTCTTGGTGGACTAGCCCTCACGCTCTCTAATACTTGTCACTCTGTCTGAAACTTTAAATATCCCAAGGAACAAACAAGTTTATTCTGTCCTGATTGGGCTTTAATTTGCTCTATTGTTTCATTGCTTTGTAGTCTATAATGGGAAGTCCCCATGTTTTCTTGCAGTTCACAGACATCTGCAATCACGGGAAAAATCTTGGTGTGATGGTGGGTTCATGAAGATATTTGTCATTTTGCAAAGGTAGGGAACACCCCATTTTTCCCTTGACATCTTCTTGGTGAGCATCTCGTCAAATGTCACCCCAAACTCACAAGGCATTGACAGATGGCCAGGCTGCTGCCCACATCTGTTACTCTCTCATTCCTGGGATTCATTGTGTTTAAGATCTACTGGGGTTCACAGCTTCTTTGTACAGATTGCCTTTGGATTTAGGATTGAGTTCAGGAGCAGAGGCCATATTTTCTTTTAAATTTTCTTTTGTAGTTACATAAACCATTACACTCATACTTAGGCATAGATACATGCTTGCACATGTACATTTTCTTGTTGAGACACAAGAGCAAGAACAAGGGGATAGATTCTTGCTGGACACTTTCTGCCCTTCTCTACATGGTCTGAGCATCAGCTAGTTCATAAAACTTTAGGTCTCAAAGCAGAAAGTATGAGATCAAACTGTATTTTGCATCATTGTATATAAAGTTCTCACTCCAAGCCTTTAAAAAAAAAGCAGCACAGACACACAGACAGGTATGCATGTACACATACACCCACACACATGAAGAGTGAGAGAGCAAGAGAGAGTGAGTTGAAAAAGTGAGAGAGAGGGGGGAGAGAGGGGGAGAGAGGGAGGGAGGGAGAGAGAGGGGAAAGGGAGGGAGAGAGAGGGGAGAGGAGTTCATTTGTTGTTGTTTTATTGAGAGACAGGATATTTCTATGTAACCCAGGCTGATTTCAAACGGATAATTCTCCTGCCTCAGCATCCAGAGTATCAGGATCATAAGTATACAACAGCATTCTCTCTGACTAACTTCATCTGCCTCCCTGTCTCCCTGTCTGTCTGTCTGTCTGTCTATCTATCTATCTATCTATCTATCTATCATCTATCATCTGACTATCTGTATTGAAAACTTCCTATTAGCCTTCATTTCCTGAGCAGAGAACTCTGCTATCCCCTATGAATAAGGCAATAGAAACATGAAGCAGGAAGGGGGAGGGACCAGGAACCAAGGATAACTTCTGAGGCTGAGGAGTGCTGAGAAGATCCTGGATGTGGGATGCAGAGAGACTCCCTGTCCTGGTCTGGCTCTATGGATGCTAAGGATAGCCTGGGGAGTGGGACACACAGAAGTAAGCTGTCCTGGCCTTAAGCACAAGCTCTTCCCAACAGATGAGCTGCCATGAGCAAAGTTTGTCTGTTTGCAAACCATGGATGTTAAAATGCTGATTTCTCTAATAACAAAAAAACAAAAACAAAAACAAAAAATCAGAAACATGCTTTCCAAAGTTCCCACACTAAAAAGATTCAGGAGAAGCAGTTTACAAAAAAAAATCTCTTTCACTGTTCCAAAGTACTTTTTTTTTTTTTTTTTTTTGTAATTTATACTAAGCCCCTTAGAATGTCATATTGGTCTTTTATTAGTAACCTTGACAATATGATTAGACTCCAAAAAATGTACTTGTTAGTGAATAGCTTTCATTCTCTTAACTTTAAAGAGGCTACTGAGCTATGACCAAAGCGGGCTTTATTTTTAAGACTTTTTGCAACACAAAAGCACAGATGGTAATAAAATATATGTTTAGATCAAGCAATCAATTAAACATATCTGCTAACAGTTAAATACATATGCCAGTGTTATAGATTTATTTTAAGACTATTTAATGCCATAATTTGGGCAGAACTCTAACTTCCATTTTCTGAATTAGAGTTGACTTTGAATTATAATTACAGACATGATTTTGCTAAAATATAGAGTAAATGTTTGTCCTCTTAAATGTTATTTCCTCTTTATGGTGTGTTGAGTCCCATTTAGATTTTGTTATTGCTACAAATAGTATAAAGATAAGTTGCTAAAGTTAAAATAATTGAGACAAATCTTTGCTTATTTTTTTATTAAAAGAAGACAATGAAATCATTAGCTGCATTAATCGAAATGCATTTGGATGTCATTGATTAAGCCTGAGGGGCAAATGGCTACCCACCCCCAAACAGCAGCAATGATAACAAAAACAGAAAGGAAAAAGTCAACTCAGAACAAACCAGCAAATGGGCACAAGGACCAAGGCAAGTCCTCAGAACAGTCAACAGCACTGACACACAGAAATCAAAAGCTGTAACTGTAACCTCCCCAGGAGCTCTGTGGTAAAGTCCCCACTGTCTTCCTGCACCCCTCTGTCTCTTCACTGCCCATGTGTTATTTAAATGCTGATGATCTCGCTTGTGGTAATTTCAATGAGCCACAGCAGACATATAATGCTTCCTGTTTTAATAGGTGCAAAGTGAGTTATTGTCACAAAGCAGATATGAAAAAAAGACGTGAAAAGAGGGTCCTGCCTAATCCCTGTAATGCGGGCGTGTGAGGGTGCTAACATGGTCACCTGAATTATGCATGGCTATTGTGTTCAGATATCATAAATCGGTGCCTGAATACACTCCAAATCATTTTCAGTCCGTGAACATTTATATACAGAGCTCTTGAGCACTGAAAAGACAATTAGTCATATTTGTATGCCGGAATTAATTGAGAGTGAGAAGCGGGAGGCAGGACGAGAGAACAAAGAGAGCTTTTTGTCAGTTCTTCCAACTGACAGGGATAATTAGATATATGAAATTGAAATTCCTCAGCAGGGGGCTTCTGTTGACAATGAATTTCCTTTTGATTCCATTCTGTTATTCTTTTATGCTGTCATCTGTGGCAATTTGTTATTCAGCTTGAAGCTTAAAAAACCAAAGCATTCCGCTTTTATGAGTAGATGATGTCAGTTTGTACACTGCTGGGAAATAGATATTAAATGTAATCTTTAAACTAAAAAAAAAAAAAAAAAAGAAGAAGAAGAAAAGAAAAGAAATAAAATAAAAATCAGTTAAAGAGACAGTGTGCTTGTTTACCAGGCCGCAGGAAGAAACTTCGCAAGCCGCAGCCAGAACTTGCCTGAAGTTGCTCAGGCTGTTTTAATCCGCTGCAGCAGCGCGGCCAAGCCTTCCTTCCAGGTGGCTGCGCCTCTGTGCTGGAGCGCGTCTGCAGCGCCGACGTGCCACTCTGTGCGAGCTGAGAAGGGGCTAAGAACATTATCTTGCTGAGACTTTTCGGGCTCCCCCATGATGGCTTTACAGTGTATCCGTGCGTGATCTTAGTCTCTTGTTCTTACCAATCCAGATCGGTGCTGCTGCTGGAGTATGTGCCCCCTCAGTAGTTGAAAGAAAGCCTCATACCAAACCACAAGACCCCAGACTTGACTGTCTATCCAGCCTCACTGGTAAGCCTGACTTTGAATGGTCACACATTAGAGCTGAAGAAGGAGAAGAAGAAGAAGAAGAAGAAGAAGAAGGAGAAGGAGAAGAAGAAGAAGAAGAAGAAGAAGGAGAAGGAGAAGAAGAAGAAGAAGAAGAAGAAGAAGAAAAGCCCAGGTGACTTGCAGTGCATTAGTACACGAGGCCACTTCAACACACCGTTGTTCCCTTAACTTTAGTGACTTTTGTAAATTGTAGGTAGGATTTTTAGACAACTGAGTGTTTTCTCCTTCACTTGTAAAGGAAGAGTTGAAATAGTTTCAGAATGAATTCAGCACAACACCAGGAGTAGGAACCTCTCCAAGTTCATCCTTACTGCCTTTTCTCATGTCGTCATTGATGTCTTACCCTTTAACCATCTCCCTGTGCGCTCTCTCTCTCTCTCTCTCTCTCTCTCTCTCTCTCTCTCTCTCTCTCACACACACACACACACACACACACACACACACACACACACACACATACACACCAGCCTCATTCCTTCTTCCAAAGTATGAATATCAGGTATTGGGTGTCACAGGCACCATGCTTGGTTTTGGGGGTGAATAGTGGCTCAAGATGGTCCTTGAGTTCATCTTTTGTGCCTGCTGCCCAGAAAGCAACAGCTGAATCCATTAAGCACAGTGTCAGGGACTCTCTCTAGAGAAGCTGACAGGGTACCGGTGATCATTCAGGTGGGTCTCATTCCCAGCAGAATGCTCAGATTACTGACTCCTGGAGGGGCCTGCACTTGGGGAGACTTCTTGGCATTTGGGAGCTGCCATCTCCTCCTTGGCTCCCTGCCGTGTTGAGAGCCAGGCCTGTTCTCCACTTCTGCCTCATGATGGAAACACCCAAGCCACAACTGATGCCTCTAAACATCTTGGAGGCTGGGTAGGCAGAGATGCTGGGAGTGGGTCACTTTGCCTTTGAGACAGTGACAGCTCCAGGATGTTTAACCCAGGTTGATAGTCAGACACCTGCACAGGTACGAAGATGAATCAGAATGCAGTCCTAAGAAGGTGCCTGGAGGCCACTTGTAGATGAACATATAATCTTTGTGTGCCTGCTGGTCTCAGCTCCCTGACATGAAGCTGGGGGAAGTGGAACCTCATTTCCAAATGCTTCCCCATTTTACGATCATGGTCCTAGGAAAAGCAGCCTTCCCATGGGGTATCTGCTGCTCTTTCTGGGCATGTCTTCATATATGCTGTGCCCAGTCCCCTGTTCTCATTGTTCCGTGTTCCCCTCTCCCTGCCCTTTTGCAGTTTTCCATTTTGCTCTGGGAACCTCTGTCCCTGAGTTTCCACCTCGTCCATTCAGGCTCCTCCGAGTTTGGAAGGTTTGTTCCCCAAAATGAACGTTCCCTAATTAAAATCAGCACCCCAGAGACAGAATCAAAAGGGACAACAGCACAAAAATCTAATTTTCGTCAAAAACAAAAATCTCATGAGGTGTTGGCCAACACTGCATTCCAGCTCACCACTGTGCGTGTAAATAGATCGTGTGGAAGCATGCCGAAGAGGCGACACTGAGTGCCGAGGGCCTTATTTAACCAAGGAGACGTTTGACACAAATTTAAGGGAAGAAGGCCAAAAATAAAGGAATGGTCACCCGCTGACTTAAGAAGTAGTCAGGATAGAAAACTCAGCAGCTCACAGACCCTTGGGAAGAGTATTCAACAGATTCCAACTGAATAAAAGCCATATTTTTTTTTTATAGGACTGAACTACACTGAAGATTGATGTTTCCATTGCAAATCTCCCTCAAGTGCCTGATTATAACCTTTTGGTGTTCTTTACTGTTAGTCCTAGTAGCTGGGATTCAGAAAAATGGTGGTCTGAGGCCTTGGGATGGTCCAGTCACTGGGGAAACTCTGAGGGAGTATCTCCTATGAGCCACAGGGATGTACACTGGGAACTCTTGACAGGCTGTCCAGCTGATGCTCTAGTGGGGACCAAGATTATCCTACACCTGTAGAGGCCTCCTACAGAGTCTGAGATCCTGTAGAGTATTGCAAGATGCGAGGACTTCCTGGGAAACTGAGAATTGAGTTCAATGTTCCCTCAAGAACATAGAGACCTATCGTCATCAGGATGTTGATATTTAGAATAAAAATCACCTGTAGGTTTGTTAACTGTTCAGCTTGCCATCTGATTAAGTGCTTGGAATCCAACATGATATTCCTTTAGAATCTGACTTCCTCAAAGAGAATAATATACTTAACCTTACATAGAAATTACAACATAATCTTAAAATAGTATGCTAATGGTGGTAGTATCTATCTATGTTCCTCTGTTGAGCCATCTGTCTACAATGTAGCATCCTGTACTCATAAATTTATATGTCTTTCTTCATCAAGTATTATATTATTATATGTTAATGTATTATTTATCTATGTCTACCTCTCTATTATCTATCATCTATTTAGTTATTATCTACCTATCTTATCTGCTATCTATCTATCATCCAATCCATCATGTATTTCCATCCATTTATCAGATGTTACTAACTTATCAGATGCATATACAGATATCTCATCTCACCTATGGATCCATTCTACCCACACCCACACTTTTTACCCCTTTTCCCTCCTCCCCCTGCTTCTTCATTCTTTCGGTTGAAAATTCTCCTTCTATATGCTTTAGTGCATATAGGTATGCACAAGCCTAGTCTAGAAAGGAAGCTAACTGTGTGAAGGAAGGAGGTAACCATCACCCTACAGATGTGGCAAAGACCCAGTGGTTCACACTGTAGCTCCCTGGCTTTAGGGTTCTCACTCCCCTTAGCTACAACTCTCTATGTGGAAAACAGTGACCGTATCATCATCACTTGGCCACAGAGGTTAAATGTAATTCACAAAAGACTGTGATGGATCAGACACATTTTTAAGAAAATTACTTACAAAATTTGAAAATAATATACATTCATAATTGACATCTTAAATGAAAACAAATTCCAGATAGATAAAAATTTAAGTGTAAAACAGAACTATGGAATTACTAGAAAAAGCTATGAGAATGTTTTAAGAAATAGTTAAAATATTTTTATGTTGTAAAGATCATAAGATATGACATAAATTTCCAAAAATTGAATACTAAATTCATCTATAATTTGGCCAAAAATCAACTGCTGACCTAATAAAAAATATTTATGATTCATGTCATAGCCAAAATGTTGATTCTTTTAATATGTAAAGAGCTTCTACACATCTCTCGGAGGGCAAATACTCAATTAATAGGCACAAAATATGAATATTTCACAGAAATGCAGGTGACTCTTAGATGCACAAAAGGTATCCAACTTCATTCTTTTTTTAAAAAAATTAATTAACCAGTTTATTTTTGTTTTAGTGGAGACTAGGCTAGAACTCACTGTTATCAAGTTTGACTTTGAATTCCTAATTTTCCTGACTCTTACCTTCTAAGTACTGAAATTACAAGTATGCTCATACCAGCTAGGGGTTCAGCCTAGTTTTTAATGAAAGAGCTCTATGTGATGATAGTGCCTAGCTATTACCCTTATTGCTAAGGCAGAGAGAGATGTGGAAGTTTGCTGACACACTGATGTGGAGGCCAGTTGTTATAATGGAATATAAATTGTCTCAGCCTGTTGGAAGACTCTTGAAAGACTTATCTAAAAGGCAGATACCCTCTTGTGCTCAGCACCATACCTTCAAAAATGTTTCTCATTGTCATACCCACAGGGGAAGCAATGCTTGTAAAATACAGGTTAGTCAAGGAATGGATGCATGTCCCCGGGGACCCAGTAACATCGTGTAATCCCAGTAACATCATGTAAACCAGGCATGGTGACACATGCCTTTAATCCCAGGGAGTGATGGTAGAAAACAGAAAGGTATATAAGGTGTGAGGACCAGAAACTAGAAACGTTTGGCTGGTTAAGCTTTTAGGCTTTGAGCAGCAGTTCAGCTGAGACCCATTCTCATGAGGACACAGAAGCTTCCAGCCTGAGGAAACTAGAAAGGTGAGGTAGCTGTGGCTTGTTCTGTCTCTCTGATCTTCCAGCATTCACCCCAATAACTGGCCTCAGGTTTGATTTTATTAATAAGACTCTTTAAGATTCCTGCTATACTGGTACCATGCCATGGGATCAAATCCTTTATTATTTAGGTGCCTCCATAAGGGACAATCCATAGCTTAACCAAAAGGACAAGGGTGTTTTGGTTGCTAGGACATAATCTCTTGGATGCCACTGAAGGCGAAAGTAAGGTAGGAACAGGAAGAAGCCCTGCCAAGTTATGCAAAAACCATAGAAAACTAAAGAGAAAGCAGCCTCATGCTTGCCGGGTACACCTGGAACACCTGTGAGGTCAGCATGACGCCCTCCCTTTGACTTTCCCTGGAAGGGAGAAGCCAGCACACAGGATGTGGGAACTGCACACTTGGTTCCTGTTTCTTTTGAGATCTGGAAGTGAGTTGTCATTTGGTTTTATTTATTTACTAATTTAAAAATATTAATTTTATTTTATGTGTGAGTATTTTGCCTATATGTATGTATGTGCACCATATGTATGCTTGGTGCCTGTGGAAGTCAGAAGAGATCATTGGACTCCCTGGACCTGGGGATGGTTGCGAAATGCGATCTGGGTACGGAGAATCAAATCCAGGTCCTCTTGAAGCAATCCTCTTAACTGCCAAGCTATCTTTCCAGCCTTGTGATGTTGCATTTAAACAGTCTTGTGTTTGAAGGGCTTGTGGATACACCACAATGGAGACTGAAGTTCCTGAAAGCCTTTGTAGGTTAGGGTGCATGTGGGCACTTTAAGTGAAAAATCACAGGGCTGTGGCAAGTGAGCAAAACGAATTTGTTTGTGTGTATTGATCAAATAATTGTTAAAAATCTTACTGCTAAGTCCTCCTCTTCTTCTTTTAAAAAGTATCAGTGAACACAAATGTTTCCTTTCTATGTGTCTGGTATACTTACTTTCAGGAACAAAATTTTTATATCAGCAAAGAAAGCTACATAAATATCACGTGTTTTCTATCATTTGTGCATTCCGGGTTGTCTTTAGACACATAAATTGTATGTGTGCATAGGACATGAAGATAGAGTCACAACTGTCTGAGGGGACGAGAAATAACTGGTGGGGGAGCAGGAGAGTTGGGGTGCACATAGTCAATACACACAACACATTTGAATGTAAATGTCCTTGTGACACACACTTCTACGTGCAGTGAATTGAGGCTAATAAACTTATATTAAAAATAAACTCTACTTCTGCCTTTCCTAATGTTAAATTGATCTGGAAAATGTGTGCATCATTTCACTTCAGCATGTTCTGTGTTCTCCCAGCATTGGGAGCATCAATTACGACACGGGGTAGGGTATGCAGGCCATACACTTCTTCCTGGGGAATCCTAACGTTTGGGAGACATTTGCAGTCATGGTTTTCACTACAGTTTTATCCTTTCTGCCCTTCACCTAAGAGGAAGAAAAACAGAGGACTAGGGTTAGTCAGACACAGGATCCAGGGAGAGGTCCTCATTTGAATGCTCATCTCACACCCTTCCACAGCCTGTGTGCTGTGTGCCATGCCCCTTGCCATGCCCCTCAGAGGCAAAACAGGTTGCCTTTACTGAAGGACCAAGTGGGTTGCCTTATTTGTGGTGCTTTCTGACCCAGTATCCCTAGCTCCTCTCCTTGCCTCATACCACTGAGAGTGTGTTCCTAAGTGGAGGCTAGAGAAGCCTGTGTGCAAAGGAATCCTTTTCCTGCTTGTTTTCCCTGGTGGACAGTCTCTAGGGCTCCTGACACTTTCCACCTAAGTGCTCCTGGCCCTACCTGAGCCCTGACACAAGTTAGCTATCTTCCAGGAGGACCCTCCATTGAGAAAATGTCTCTGGAAGATTGCCTGTATGTCTGTGGAGGCATTCTCTTGATTAATGATTAATGTGTACAGGCCCAGGCCCAGATCACCGTAGGTGAGGCTATCACTGGGTATGTGGTCCTGGATGGAATAAGAAAGCAGGCTGAGTGAGTCATGGGGAGCAAGCCAGTAAACTGCTTCCTCCATGGCCTCTGTTTTGGTTTCTGCTTTCAAGTTGCTGCCTCAAGTTTCTGCCCTAACTTTATTCCATGATGGGTTCTTTTCTACAATGTGAAAAAAACAAAAACAAAACCAAAAACAACAACAACAACAACAAAACCCTTTCCTCCCCAAGCTGATTTTTTTGTTTTTGTTTTTGTTTTTGTTTTTGTTTTGGTCAGTGTTCTATCTCATCAATAGAAATGAAATTATGACAGAAATCTACCTGGTGGGACGTTTTCCAGAGGAGGATGCTGTGTGTGAAGCCAATGCCTTCATTGTGGGCCTGAGATGGGTCACCTAGGAGGCCAGTTGCATTGGATGTCCAGGAATTCCATAGGTCTGGGAGCATCCACATGGCTGGTCAGCCACTCTTGCCTGGGCAACCTTCTTCAGGATGTAGACATAACATGCCAGGAGGGGTGGAACAGAGGTAGAAAGTGCTCCTGCCAGGTGGATTAGCCATTGGAGGCCATCCAGGTCTCATAGGTGGGTCCAAGAAGAGATGGAAGGCACCTTCTTTTCACTGTCTCTCTTGATGAGGGTGAGTATGACGGGAAATGTAAAGCCTGTCTTTGGGAGGCAGGGACTGAAACTGTCCCCTTGTTGCTTTCCCCTGCCTTCTCAGTCCCTGGGATCTGAGATGGGCACTGTGATAGAGTTACAAGTATGGCCACTGCCTTGTCAGTGGGGCTGCACAGGCAACCATGCTGTCCTGGGTCCTTGTGTGAACACTTGGTGCTCTTACCCAGAAACCATACATCCTTATCATATCTGTCACCAGACAGCACAGGACTCTGATACCAAGACAGATTTCCTGAGAGAAAATAAATATCCTGAGTTGAATGTTGGTGGCTGATATAATACTTGTGATCCTTCTGTATTCTGGCTGGAGGTAGGAGGATCAGAAGTTGAATGTCTGCCTGGGCTCCATAGTGAGCCCTTGTCTCAAAAATGTAAAACAAAAACAGCCTGAGAAAAGTATCTAAATATTCCCTATATTTGCAGTTCCCTATATTGCAGCCTGTATCTGCAATTTTCAAAGGAAGAAGGCATCCAGGATTCTAGGCTGAGTGATACACGTCACCTGCCGTTGTACCTTGCCATTGCAAAGACGGTGCAAACACTTCATTAAAAATACATGGCCAGGAGAAAGACACCAATTATGGTTCATATGATATGAGTGATCGATATAATTAAGAAATGACCTCTACTAAAAAGACTAATGAACAATGCATTCTAGCCCAGCTGATATTGCATGAACCAATTAAATATTTAGCAAGTGCTAAGGCACAGGGGAAGATGTTGTGGGTATGTATACCATATTTCTGCAGCAAAGGGAACTCTGAGACTACACCCTAGTCTTGACACAATGCAGTGTATGGTCAGTGTTCCTGAATGGGGCAGGAAGGACATGGTGGGACAATGGTTAAGGACTTCCCTTGCATTTTTCTCCCTGCACCAAGTGCTCAGGGGATGAGGTTCAGGGGAAGTTCAGTTGATTAAAGTAACCATTGTTGGGTTAGGGACGTAACTCAGTTGGTTGAGTGTTTGCCTAGCATGTAGGCGCCATCCCTAGCACAACATAAAACTGATTGTGGTGATAACATGCCTGAAATGCCAGCACTGGGGAACTGGGGCCAGGAGGATCAGAAAGTCAAAGTCATTCTTGGCTACATATCAAGTTTTAGCCAGGGCTACATGAGACCCTGTCTCAAAAGAATACATTGTGTGAGCTTGCCATCCTTCTTCTTAGCAGTTCTTGGTCTTCTTTTTGAGTAAATTGTACCACTGACCTGTATAGGAGGCATAAGAGAGTCTTCCTTATTTTGAAAATAGAAATAGAAGCAGGAAATTGTTATTATTCTTCAAGACACTCAAACATGGTTTGTAAAGACAGGGAATGTGTCTTCCATTGTTCATCTTCTATGCTTTAGGATAGTCTGTGCAAGCTGCTGCACTGAACACCCCTAACATTGACTCCTCTGGACCACTAGGCTGATGGCTTTCTTAACAACCTACCAGGTTGGTTGGTATGTCCTCTGACATATGGTGACCAAGGGTTTCTGGCTCCTTTGATTGTGGCAATGCTGTCTTTACCATGGGGCCTTGTCAGAGTCCTCTGCATCCCTTTTACTAAGCAACCAAAGAGCAGGGAGCTGTGGGTAGCAGGGACAGCAGCGGTTAAACCACCCATGTACCAAAGATGACTTCTGCCTCTATTCACCACAAGTAAGAAGCAGCTCCTGGTTCCACCTACTCCTGAGGAGACCCTCAAAGAGGTGAATGGACTGCTCCTGATACGGCTTGTTTTTTTGAAAGCCATCCAGTCATGGATGAGCAGCCTACAAAAGATAGCTATGATACTCTAGGGATCTTCAGCAAGAGAAGCTGCCATTGTCCTCTGGAAAAATTCTGCCTTTTCCTTGCCCAGCTCAGCTGTGGTTGAGGAACTCGCTGGAGCAGAAAAACAAAATAAAACAAAACAAAACAAAAACAACACCAAGTTGTACTTCTTTCTTGATGCCTCATGGTTTGCATGTCTTGCAGTGTTGACTTTAGTTCCAGTGCAGGCAACTGCTTGCTAACACAGAAACTGAGCTGGCCCTTCTAGGGCAGGAGATCCACACGCTCCATTCTCTGTGGATGTTGGGGAAGCTCAGAACATGGCATTTCAGCTGAGCAATTGGAAGAACAAGGCAAAATAGAGCTGTCTGTACTGTAGCTTGTACTTCTGGGTCCAAGAGGCAAATTGAGAGCCCGAGACTCCCCTTCTAGGGACACTAGAAGTTTCTGCTCTGGGGTGCTTCCTGAATTGCTCCTCCTTGTCACTTGATGGCAACTGTGGACCCATGGGATCCCTAACTTGGGGCAGCATTTAAGCAGCTAGTGCCTGTGGGGTGCAAATCTCCAAACCAGCACTTATGTGAACATATGCTGGTTGACAGTTCTGTAAGATGTGTCTTGAGTCTTGTGGGATAAAAGAATCCCACCCCGACAGGTACATTCCTCCTTCCATGGAGACAAAATAGAAATCCACTCAATGGTAGAAACAGGTATGTTTGGACAAAATTTGAGGCATTTTTTCATCAAATGAATAGACAGTGCCCATAGCTGGAGGGCTGCCCTTCCTCATTTGATGTGGCTGTGGGACTGTCCTGCCTCTCTAGTGTCAGGAAACCTTGGTGCAGTCTGGACCTTGCCTTTCTGCATAATTATCTCCTTGCTAAGGCACCCACTCAGCTAAGAAAAATGTTTGCTTAGAAAGAAAATTCTCTTCAAAGCCCCTCTGAGCAGGAGGCCTGGAGCATCATGTTTGTGTTCTGAGTGGCATTATTTGGGGGCACTGAGGCTAACATAGAGACATTTCTTGTCCCCAGGGATAGTTATGGAAATGATATTCTATCTTAGAGACCTCTCAGTCAGGCAAAGAAATGATAAATAAATAGAAATAAATAAATAAACCTCAAAAAGTAACTCACAAACATTTTTTTTTTTTTTTTTTTTGCAAATATAAAGTGCGTGAGCTATTGTATCCTGAGGGTATGGAATTAACTTGCACAATGATAATTTATATTTTATGTGAGTTTTATTTTTATACACCTGCTTTTCTTTGCAATTCATGAAAAAACATATTGATATCAAGGCAATTGTGCTGTCACAGAATTCATAATCCTAACTGGGAGCTTTCACATCAATATGACATGTCTCTTTTATGCTAACTCTGGCAATTTAGAAAAAAATACAGGTTATAAACAGCTAATAAAACTTCCCCATTTGAGAGTCTGATACATTTTCTTCCCATTCATTGGAGTAGAGTTTTCATCGGCCTTGAAGAAATAGCTGTTGCATGGTGTGTGGAGGAGCAGTGTGATCCTCCCCTTCTGGGGAGGGGGTGGTGGTGGTACTGAACAGCTTTCTGTTTGGCTGAGTTTATCCAGTTTCACATTATGGCTCATTGCAGGGGCGGGGTAGGGTCGGGGGCGGTGGCCTATAGATTTGAGGATGAAGCTTATAAAATATACCCGGTATTTTAATTGAGGTATTCATGTATTTAAAGTGTGTGGTTGAGTAAATCAGTGACTTTGGTCTGTACAAAGCCAGCTGTGGGAGCTTGGACTTCATTGGTCAGGTGGCCTGTGTATACCAGACCCCTGGAGGTATGGAAGCCATGATGGTTATCACCCAGCTGTTGTGGTTTGAATGTGAAATGTCTCCCATGTACTCACATGTTTAATCACTGATGGTGGTGTTTTGGAGTGTGGAACTCTTGAAAAGTGGAGTCTAGCTGGAGAAAGTAAGTTACTGGGGGTGGGACCTGAGGTTTGATAACCCAACCTATTCGATGTTTGTGTTTGTCTTCTGCTTCCTGATTAGGTACACAATGTGACCCACCACCTCTTGCTTTTGCAGCCATGCTTTCCCCTCCATGATGGGCACTATCCTCTTGAGCTGGGAGTCCGAATAAACCTTGGTCTTGGAAATTGCCTCTTGTCAGGCATTGTGTTGTAGAAACAAGGACAGTAACAAATTCATCAGCAAAGCTTGGTTGGAGGAACTGAAATTGCACCTCTGATAGATTCAGATGCCATGAGATACTATTCTCTGCCCTTTTCACCTCTTTGAAGGCATGTTGGTCCATGGACAGTATCACAGTGGGGGCTGGGTGAATTCCTAGCTGCCCACACTGGAACTCTAGAGCTCTGTCTGTGTCTTATTCTCCCACTGTGAAAACTTGTCCCATGATCTTTGATGAACTCTACCTGATAATCACCTCTCACCACCCACTATAGGGATGCCATGGGGCTGGAGAAAGGTTGTTATCCAGATGGAGCCTAGCAAGTGCACATATTTACTCATTATTGACACATCCCATTGTTAGTTGATTGGACAGAGAGCTGGGCCACCATTGGGATTCCTGAGGTGTAGGAGGGTAGATATTAGGGGGAGGCATCTGTTTTATCCCTCCTGGCCTTCTGGTCTGGGTATCCACTTGGCATCACATGACAGCACAGGACAGGTCCAGCCTTGCCAGGCTTGCTGTCCTCATGTGAATCTAGTCAATGTCCAACTCTCTGGAGCTGATTGACTTTGTGTACACTGTATCCCTCTTCAAGACAGAGCAGATCCTCCCGAGGGGACAGGGTTGTGAACATCCTCTTGGAGCATCCATGTGTCAGTCATGGCTATGAAATGGTAACACTTGGTGAGGGGACTGCTCAGATATTTCAGCATTTGCATGGTCTGCCATCACAAAGGTGGGGACCACTGGGCTGTAAAATCTGTTTCCACCCTCTCCTTTCCCTAAAATACTCAGAACATTTCAGGGGACAAGGCTGTAACATTTTTTATCTGGAAGGAAACTTGTGGGGTTGTCTTCTCCCTGGAGATTCTCAAGGACCCACGAGATTCCTGCTGGGAAGCTGTCCTCAGGGACCTGGGCACTACTTCCAGGGACTGTAAATTGTACAAGTCCCTTAGGGGTAGGTGATTGCTTCATGATCTCTATTTTGGGAGAAGACAATGGATTCCACATAGGTTCTAGGTTCATCCCAGGAATTGAAGAAAAAAAAAAAAGATGACAAAAAGACAGCACGGACCACATCAGCAGCAAATGAAATGTGTGTATTCAGGGGTGGGGCAGTCATCTTACTGTGAAATTCAGTTGAACTCTTGTGTGGGATCGCCAGGAGATTCATTATTGTTTAAATGCGGATGATGGACTTATGCCTATGGAGGGCAAGGCTGGTCTTTGACGCCCCGAGAGTGTAGAGGGACTGTGGCCTCTGAGGTTTGGTAGCAACAGTCCATGTTTGGAACCTGTTCCAACGGACAGAAGATTCTGGAGAGCAATGCTGTCCCTCTCCTCAGTGCTTTTCCATCCGTCACTGGGCTGACAACCCCACCTCAGCCACTTCACAGCTGCTTCTTGATTTGCACGAAATGGTCCTCTGCTGTCCCCCAGCATCCTCCTCAGCAGCACTCTGCGCTCTTCTAGTCCATACCCTGCATTTCTCCTCAGCCATTTGCCTCTGGCTTCCTCATCCTCAGAAAACAGACTGTATTCCGGAGGATTCTCTGGCCTTACCTGGGCTGTGCCTGGGGCTCCAGTCAGGGTGATGTGAGGGCCTCCTTCCAGGTAGGAAGCCTTTCACACTGCCCTCAGGCTGACGTGTATTCTTCAAGTCACAGTGAAAATACCCGCTTTGCTCATCCATTGGGGCAGAAAAAGGAGAGGAGAGGTGGGAAGGGAGAGGAGCAAAAAGCCAGCAGAGCAAGGGGTGGATCCCAAGAAAGTAGTCGCACTCTGGAGGAGCAAGTGGGCTGGGCTTCTCAGGCAAAGGGATCAAGATTGGCCCAGGCAGGCCATGGGAGAAGGGAGACAATGGAACAGTAGCTAGAATCAAATACAGACGTAGGCCACTTACTGCTCTGATGCTACACATTTACTCTCTAGGAGAGAGAGCACAAACATGCAAATTTACCCACAATTCATTTTGATGTATTTAGAGTCTAGAGAGTCAGGGGCTGTGCCAGTTTCCCAGGACTTTGTGTAAATGACTGTGCTCCACAGACCTGGCACTGTAGACTTGAACCCTGGAGTCCCATTGGATGACTCCACACTTTGATGTTCTGGGATGCTCAGTCCTCAGCTGGAAAAGCTGAGACCCAGAGCCACCCGAGGGTCACAGTGCCCACTGCGCGTCTCCTCTGTAGAGTCATGGGCAGAGGCAGGCAGGAACCTACCAACTGCTCTCTCAGGACCACAACTTTTCCCCTTCCCAGGAAAAACTAGTGTTATTATTATATTTTTAATTCCCTAATGTGTGACCCAGCGGCCCGTATCATCTTACAGAGGCTGAATGGAAGGGCTAGGGCTGGGCTGGTCGGTCAGTGTTTTCAATATCCCCCCTGCCAGCCATTACATCACCCAGCTCCGTCTCTAAGAGGATTTTCAGCAGGATTGGCTTCGTTATTAAAATAGTAATTAATTTTTTCCTCTCCACAAAACCCGGGACCTTCAGATGCAGCCTCGGGAGAGAGGGCGATCTCCTTTGAAAGTGGCCTTTCTGGCAGCTCTAATCGGCTCTCCAGCCTGCAGTACACATGTTCCCCCGTAAATGTGATTAAAGAGCCACACAAAAACCCCCTTGCAGAAAATTAATTCAGTTTCCAGAATAAAAAGTCTGATAAAGTTGTGCGATGGTCCGGTGACAACACATAATAGAAGGGTGGAGTTTGATCCCCTTGAAGGATAAATGAATGGCCAGAAAGGTCTGGGAGTTCCCAGAGTGAAAACATCTGCTGCAGCTAATTCACTTTAGCTTGGGGTGGGAGATTCATTAGCCATATCAGGCCGCAAAGTTTCAAATGCCACCAGGAAGTCCCGTTTCTCAGGCTAGGACACCATGTGTCCTCCCAGGCTGTTGTGATAGCCTGACCCACTCCAAACTGGAGACAGACATCTCCTGGAGGACCTGGAAGCTGCCTGACTTCCTGTGATTAGTGGTGGCATATCCTTGGCCCTTGGGGCTGACTTCCCAGGTGGCCTCTGTCACATGTGCTTATGATGGTACTCCACACAGGCCCTGGCAACTGCATCCTGCTGTAAAGCAGCAACATGACTTCTTGAGTTTGCTAATGTAGATTTGGTGTCCTGTTCCAAGAACAGGTGTGATGGGGTGTCCTCTGGGGCCTGTCCTTAGGACTAGGGAAGATACCTGACTCAGGGTTTGGAGCTGGTTTTGAATGGAGACTCAGAGACCATAGTCTCGTTTCTTCCTACTGGGAGGATGTGGGAAGGAGAGGAAGCCATATCTCAGGGACACCCTGGAGCCCTAGAGATGAGTGTTCAGTACTCTCCAATCCACCCATGCCTTGGACTTCATAATATGAGTTACTTGGAAAAGGTTTATTTTTTGCTGGTTTATTAGCAAAGGCATTCCCGGTGACTATCCCAAATTTTGGGTGGTCCCTGGGTTTAGTGACAGTGTTCTGTAAGGATAGGAAAGGTTGTAACCACACAAAGAACTCATGTAAAGGTGAAGGCAGAGGTGTGGGTGATGCAGCCACATGCCAGGAAAGATCTAGGGTGGCAGGAGCTGGGAAGATCCTGTTCTGGGTTCCCCAGAGGGATGCCTGGTCCTGTGGATACCTAACATTTGGACTTCCGGTCTTTGGAATCATTACACAGAAGGTTCCTATTACTTTAAGGCCTTTACCTCCCAGTTTTGTCCTTGATGGGCAAAAATAGTGTGAGACTTAGAAGGAAAGCCTGTTTCTAAGGGCTACCCATGACCTGCAAACTCTTCTTGAATCCTTGTGAGACAGGGAACCCCAGATCCCACAGCATTCTCAGTGGACACCACCAAATGGATGCAGCCTGGGCATCTCCCTGCCTTTGAGTGTAAAGAACCGTGCCCCATCAAGTAAATGCTTAAGAACATTGGAAAACAGAGAGAAACACAATTCTGATCCCATGTCCTTTGGCATTTAAGGTGTTGACTATTTCTTGTTTAGTCTAAAAATTTGCAGCTTTTGTCGACAGAGGAAGAAACCCATGAAGCCACAAACCAGAATGGCTTTACATAAGGTTTACTTCCTAAGGTCAGAGGCAAAAACAGCTTTGCCAGATATTCTTACTCCTTTATAGGAGATAAGAAGACTCGGGGTAAAGTGCATCTTAACTGCAGCAGTTTCTGTACTGAAATAACAATTGTTAATAGAACTGAGTGAGAGGATGCTCTCCCCCAGTAAGCCTTAGTCCCTGCAAACTCGCACATTTAACACAATGATTACTGACAATCATCCACTTGAAATCCCTCCAGGTTTTTGTGTTAGTGCGGGAACGAGTGAGAAATACAAATGGGATTTACATTTTTTGCTCTATTTCCATCGCTCTCTGTCCTTACATCTGGACTGGGTCTCCGCAGCGCTGGGAGGGGGCTATATCCTTTCCTGTCTCATAGTTGGCTTAACACATTGATTGGCCTGCAGAGAACATCTGTGGGACCGCATGCGTGGATCCAGGCCCCCACCGTGTGAATGCTCTGGGACACAGCATGAGAACATCGTGGCTTGAGCACGTGGCAGTTTGAGCACATGCTACCAAAGCAGATCAGTGTGTTTACTTTTCCAGAATAGGTCCTAGTACTTAAAGGCTCCATGGCACAACTGGACTCATTTGCCTTTGTGGAGCAGCCTTGGGAAGTCATGTCATGAAGTCATTCTGCGGACTTGGGGACCTACATTGATGCCTCACACTCTACAAGTGCGATGCCTCTTCTTCAAGGAGGCTGGTGCTGCTTTGCAACAGCCAGCTGGGTCCCATGGTGACATCCCTTCCCCAGCTACTCAGTGCCACTGTGAAGTGATTATGTGGCCTCCCCGCTGGCCACACTGAGTCTCACACAGGTATACAGAGTGGTGTCTCGAACCCAGCAAATTCTTGCTCACAATATTGGCTACTTTGTTTTACTCTTATCGCTTAATCACAACTATACATGTCAATCAGATTTCACTCGGAGACCCCTAAGTCTCCCTCACCAGAAAACACACAGGCTGCAGAGTTGAGTCTGCTGCCCCATCTAACCCTTTGGGAATGAAGGCCCTGACTCTTTCTTCTGTGGCTGTCAGGGAGGAGGGTCTCTTTAAGGCCTCCCCCTCCTCTGCAGCCCAATTCAGTGTCTGCAGGTATGGGCTAAAGGTTCAATTACATGTGGAGGAGAGATGAAAGGGCAGGAAATGGCTGTCATGGCCCCAGAGCTAATATCTGCAGAAAAAGAGCGCACGAGAAAATGAAGTGTTAATTAATGTCCAGTCCCAGCTCTGATGGTGTGCAGGGACCACAGCGGTGTGCCGGCAAACCCCCTTCCTGAGACTGAGGGACTTGGCGCACCAGGAGCCAGAAAGGACAGCCCCTTTTCAGATCTATAGATCTGGCCAGTGGAGGGATTCAGGGATCCTACATCCAGGTTTGTTTTCCTTTTGGGAGTCCCTTCGCCTTCTCTTGCCTCCAGGGCAGCCCTTCATTCTACCTGAGGGCTCTTCCAGAGGCCTTTCTGTTCTCCCCAGGCCTCCAGATGGAAGCACACTGCTATGGGCTTGGGGAGATTTTCAGGGAGGATGTTATGCAGGATACCAGGGCAGCTGTCTATAGGAAAAGTACCCTTAATTACAAACTCACAATGGTTCCTGGGACTTTTACATAAATGACAAGAAATGGGTTACATTTAAAAAAATTATTTTATTAAAATAGCTTAAGCCAGCTGGTGGTGGTGCACACCTTTAATCCCAGCACTTGGAAGGCAGAGGCAGGTGAATCTCTGAGTTCTAGGTTCAAGGCCAACCTGGTCTACAGAGTGAGTTCCAGGACAGTGAGAGCTACAACAACAACAACAACAACAAAACCAAAAATTATTTGGGCATGTGTGCATGTATGTGCACGAGTGTGTGTGTGTGTGTGTGTGTGTGTGTGTGTGTATGAGTGTGTATGTGTGTGTGTTATCATCTATTCCACATATATACAGGTGCTCACAGAATCCAGAAAAGGATGTTAAATACCCTGAGCTGGACTTAGAGCTAGTTGAGATTTGTGAAATGTCTGGGAACTCACTTTGGTCCACAGAGTCATCTCTCCAGCCTCAAGTGTATATTTAAAGTTTAAAAAATACAAGAAGGGTTCCCATTACCTGCTCTTATTATTTTATGTGGTGTTGCTGCAGTATAGGTGGAGTAGATTTAAGCCAAGGGGTGAAGGTAGCATTTAATCCTTTGCTTTTATATAACACATTCTGCATTTTTGAGATCTAATGACCATGAGTCAATACATTCAAACTTCAGCAGAAGGCGGGTGAGATAAAATATAAGAAAAGGGTAGGTTTCTCCTCAACTCTCTAATTTGCTGCTCACTGCAGGGGCATTCCTGACACCCTGTGAGAACAGGAGCCTGGCAGCTTTGTGTTCTGAGATGCTTGACTTCAGCTGCAGACCTGGTACTGGAGGACCTCATGACATCATGTCAGGTTGGGGCACTTGGAAGAGCGGCCATTTAAAATGGACAATCGGCTGCCAGTTTCATCTTTTTATTGTTGAATCCTCATGCTGTTGATTGAGACTATGCCCCCAGCTCAGAGAAAGCCTTGCTTCTGTGATCTTGCAATTGGTACCACGTCTGACTTAAATGTGTTGCCAAGGAACAAAGGAAAGCCTCCATTAGCCAGAGAATGTCACGGTAATTATTTCTGGTGTGAGCATCTGAGAATCACGTCTTAAGGTAGACTTTTTGGGAGGCACTGATGAGTGAATGCCAGAAGTAATAATCTGACATTAAGCCTTTGTGATCTGACCAAATGAATGTCTAAGAGGAGAATTTATGGCGAAGTCGGATTGTATGCTACTTCATGAATGCATTCCTTTTCGAATGTAAATGACAGAAAAATTATTCATTTATACCTATAATCAAACTACAAGTTTAACAGATAATGAAAACGCACACAAAAACTATTAAAATGACACCAGAAATATGGCTTCAATCAACAAAAGGCAAGACATTCAAAGTGAGTCTTGAGAACTTTAACAAAAACGCCTTTATTATGTTGGATCGGGACTCTGGGATGGCAGGGATGGTTTAATGGGCTACAGATACTCTTGATAGAAAATCATGCCTTGGGAAAGCATTTTTATGTAGGTTTTTTTTTCTTTCATGATCTGAGTATTGCAGAGGGCCTTACAGAATAATTGAGGAGAGAAGTCTTGAATCAGAAGCTGTAAGAGTGAATAGTCCTGCCCTGAAAATTCCACCAGGAAGGTGACTAGCCCCAGGAGTTTGGCTGGAGTGGGGAAGGAAACTGAGCCACTTCTGAGTACACTCTCCACTTGAACTTTGAGTTTTGCATGTTGATTCTCTAGTCCTTGCTTTTTCACATGATAAATGCCTGTCATCTATGTCCATCTCTTGCTGTTCTCCTTGTGGCCTCATGTGGTCCTGAAGCAAGAGGGGCCAGCTCACCAGACACACTTAACAATGAGAACAAAGCACAACCCAGGAAGTCAGTCAGCAGGCTGTCTCACCCTGCAGCCTCCTCTCCTGCACCTTACAAAGAGCACTTATTTGCTTTCCTCTGCTTTTAGTTTGAAGGCTTTATCTATTCAAAGCCAGGTTTTGCACTGCTTTGCTTCTTAGGAACAGTTGAAAATTGGTTGTTCTAAAAAACAACACTTTTTCTTGTTTTTGTTTCAATCATAACAGAGGACTCTGCCCTTTCCATATTTTTTTTTTTTCTTGATGAATGTTTCTGGCTCCTTTACTATTAAAGAGTTAAACGGTGGATTTTGGTGGCCTGATCCTACTGTTCTCTACTGTGTTCCCATCAACCTCCAGACCTCCTGTGCAACCCCTTCCATTAAGTGCTCTCTCCACATAGGTGCACACCTACTTCTTACTTCTCTCAGAATCCCACCTGTGTGCTCTACCTCTGTGCTTAGACAGGATGTGGCTGTATGTTATGGCTCCTCTGGCATCTTCCAGCTATTCTTTCTTCACCCCATCCACTGCTGCCAAATACTGCCTTTGAGTGAACTACACTGCCATCTACCCCCACGTTCAAAGCAAGTGTTAGATCTTGCTGTGGGCTAGAGGGAGTCCTCACAAAGGCACCTAGAGCCTGGAACGTGACCTTCTTTGCAGAAGACACATTTCCAGTTCTGGAGACAAGACTACCCTGGATTCCCCAAGGGACACCTAAACTGATGATATGTGCCCTATACTGAGTCAGGAGGATCAGGCGTCCAAGGTCATCCTTGGATACAAAGCGAATTCAATGCAAGACTAGGCTTGAAGGGAATCAAACAAAAATCAGCAACAACAACATGCAGCAAAAATCAGGAATGCATATTGTACTCCCTGCACTTGGGAGGGAAGTAGATGAAGGAGGATCAGGTTCAAGGTCAACTTTAGTTACAAAGTGAGTTCAAGACCAGCTTGGCCTACCCGAAGCCCTGTTTTACCACCCTCACCATCAAGACCACCATCACCACCTCCACCACCACCACCACCACCACCACCACCACCACCACCACTAACACCACCATCTCTTCCTTGTCCTCCACCACCTCCACCACCTCCACCATCACCACCTCCACCACCATCACCACTTCCACCACCTCCACAACCATCACCACCTCCACCTCTACCACCACCACCACCTCCACCACCTCCACCACCTCCACCACCTCCACCACCTCCACCACCTCCACCATCACCACCTCTACCACCACCACCACTAACACCACTAACACCACCACCACCACCACCACCACCACCACCACCACCACCATCTCTTCCTTGTCCTCCACCACCTCCACCGCCACCACCTCCACCACCTCCACCTCCATCACCACCTCCACCACCTCCACCACCACCACCACCTCTACCACCTCCACCACCATCACCACCTCCACCACCATCACCACCTCCACCACCACCACCACCACCACCACCACCACCACCACCACCACCACCACCAAAAAGCAAAGAAAGAGAAACACAGAATAGAAACTGGGATGATAAGGGAGGAGGCTGTATGAAAAAGAGTCAGAACTAGAGTGAAGCCATAAGCCAAGGATGGTCCAGAGATTGCCATCCCAGAATAGGCATGTGAGGAGACCCATTGACCATGAGTTGCCATTTGCCTGCATCTTGGACTCTGGAATTCCACAGCCCTCAAAGGGAAGTAGGGCTGTTAAGATGGAGCCTGATTGGCTGTTAATCTTTGTTTTCCAGGTGTCTTAGTTATGGTTTTATTGTTGTGAAGAGACTTCATGACCACGGCAACTCTCATAAAGGAAAACATTTAATTGGGGCTGGCTTACAGTTTAGAGGTTTAGTCATTATCGTCATGGCAGGAAGCATGGCAGCATGCAGGCAGACATGGTGCTGGAGAAGTTGCTGAGAGCTCTACATCTGAATCTGCAGGCACAGGAAGAGACAGTTAGCCAGTAGACCTGGCTTGAGTTTCTGAAATCTCAAAGTAATACCCCTCAGTGACACACTTCCTCCAACAAGGCCACACCTCCAATAATGCCATTCCCTGTGAGCATATGGGGGCCATTTTCATTCAGACCACCACATTTGGTTATTTCTTTTTCAGTTTGTGCCCAAGTGTCCCCAACTGTTGACTGCTTGGGGCACTGGGGGTTCTTCAGCATCAGGAACAGGGACAAACTCAGATCCTTGGTCCTTATGGCTTGGAGACATCCTTAGGAAGGTGAGCATGCTCTTTACTTAGAGCTGAAGGCTTGCTCACAGAAGATTACCATTGGCAGTTGCTCTAGTCAGATCTCTCCTCTACTGGAGTCACAGGAGGAGGCATTGACAGGGACCAATGAGGATACACAGAATCCCTGAGTAAGCAGAAACCATACCCACTGGCTTTGTAGAGCCCCTCAGGGCCACCAGCCCCTCTCTACTCCTGCACTTTTGCATGTTCAATGGCTTCCTTTTGGTTGATCCTGTCTTTTTTTTTTTCTTCCCATTGCCTTGTCTTGCCTATTCCCATTGCCGGTTTGGTAGATATGCACACCTAACACCCACCGCCAGTGCCTGGCCAACCACACTCTCCCCATGTCCACTGAGTCAGGCATGGCTCCTATTTCACAATCCTTGACTTTCCTGATGCCCTGTTTACTCTTGGTGCCACCTGCGACTGCTCAGCACCCTCTCTCTTCCACAACCTTATTCTCATGTCTCTGCTTTAGTTCAACAGCTACACTTCCTCTCTGCTCTTAGGGTCATCAGGGACCTTGGATGGTGACTTTCCAGGTGGTCGCTGGTATCTGCTCTCAGACAGTGAGTGAGAAAATGTGGTTGATTAAACGAGGACCTCTTACAAAGCTGTACAGCCAGCAGCACATTCGAACCCAGGTCCCTCTAGAAAGGCTACCTGAGAAGGCCACGTCTTCCACAAGCCCTGTCCTTTTGTCTTGCTGCATGCTATACTCCTGATCTTATGAAACCTTAGACTCTGTAACCTCAAATCCTTCTCTCGGGCTTTCCTAAATCTGTCCAAAAACACAGATTTAAAAAAATAATAATAAGTCAATCTTAAAATCCTTCTAAGATGTTAGTTAATTCTGGGGTGTTAAGGTTTTACCAAAGAAAGAGCAATCCAGAGGAGGATAATTTTCATGAATTTAATTTGGGTAAATGTAGAAATTTACCCTCCAAAATTTTACAGCTAGATTTTTCAAAATAAAGCTTGTGACAGAACACTTTTAAATATTTTTTTTAAAGTACATTTGCAAATTGTTTGTCTTATTTGATCATTGTAAAGAGGTGGAGTTGAACAAAGCAGGCGGAAAAGGGGAAGACTTCCTTTATCTGATCCTTCTCTCTCAACAAAAGTAGTCAAGTATTTATTCACAAACTTACTCTCTTTCCATTTCAGGCCACCTCTTTCTTTGGTAACAGTTCTCGGCATTCAAATGTATTCCTCTGTATCTATCTGTATGAAATATATCACAGACAGGGTTGTATACATGTATGAATAGCTGTACCTCATAGAAAAACTGCTTCAGGGACCGAAGAGATGGCTCTGTGTTAAGAGTACTACCTGCTCTTCCAGAGAACCCGGGCTCAGTTCCAGCACCCACAAGGAAGCTCACAACTGTCTGCAACTCCAGTTGCATGAGATTTGACACCCTCTTCTGGTCTCCATGGGTACCAGGCACACATGTGATGCCCAGACATACATGCAAGCAAAGCACCCATACACATTAAAAATAATGAAAAAGACTCATTTCTTGAGGTGGAAGGGTTTATGTTGGAACTACCCCAAATAAACCTTTTTGCTTTATTTGCCTACACACGATAGATATATTAATTCTTAGTCATTTCTATATACTGCTGACTAATTTTACAGGGACATCTGGAAGGTATCTTAAAGGTTCATTTGTTAAAGACTCACTAAAAGAGGGTATTCAAATGAAAAAATTCATTGTGACTTGGAACTTCAGAAGTGAAATCCATTTGTCAGTCACTCAGAATCCCCTATGCTGAGCACACCTGCTTACCTGTTCCCCTCACAAGAACATCTCTAGAAACAATCCAGTTTTGGAGGTGGGCTGGGCTTCTGCAAAGACCTACTTTGTGGAAAACATACAGCACAGGAAGGAGAAGCAGGAACAAACAGAGCTGAGAGTGAGCTGAGGTTCTTCACTTCCTTTCCCTCACAGGAGGCCTTAATGAAGGTGGGCAGGGTCACAGAGTCTGGGAACCTGAATGCCAGAGGTCCAACTCTGAGTAGAGAAAAATTGTGTGTGTGTGTGTGTGTGTGTGTGTGTGTGTGTGTGTGTGTGTGTGTGTGTGTTGCTGGGAGTTTATTTCAAACCCTTGAACAAGCTAGGTAAGTATTCCTTAAGCTTCACCAGCAGCCCTGTGCAATGCTTAATTTGATTGCATCAAGGGACCACATTGACAATTACCCATGCAACCAAGGTTAGTGTGAGTGTACTCCATAATGCTCACACACAAAGATGACATTTTTCTAGAATAAATGCCTGTCATTAAGTGTAAAAAAAAATCAACAAACAAAAAACAACGAAGAAGCATCCTTGAAGCAGAGAGTCCTCAGCTTTTCTTTTAGGCTCTCCCAGTCTGTCTTGACTGATGGATGAGAAACAGTACTGAGGCCAGACGGGAAGATCTGTTGCTGATGCGCAGTGCTGGAAAACAGCAGAAAGGACCCCAATGGCTGGGTAGAGAGCAGACCTTCTAAGGCACATGGTCAGCTATCAAGGGATAAACTTGCAGTGGTGGTGGGGAAGGAGGGTGTTTAGGATATTTTGGGCATTAAGAAATGGATGGTGGGACTTGGCAGCTTACAGAGCTTGGCCTGGGCAGCAGGAACCATCCCCGAAGGGGAGGGAGATAAAGACAAAGACTTACAATATAAGAAGTCAGGGAGAATCTCAGGGCTCAGAAGGCAGCTTTCCACCCATTTCAAGTCTGCTCAATTATTTTTTTAAGATCTAGGCACAAAATAATCAGACAAAAAAACCTAAAAACATTATCTTAAATTATGACAAAGTTTTTCCAGGGCTTCTATAGCACTCTAGAGATAGTCTACAGTAGGAAGATCAAGTTGCTGAGAGAATGTGACACACTGGTCTATCTCAGAGGCTCTATTTCAGTTCTGCAGAGGGGGATCCCCAGAGAGGAGACTAGAGACTCATTGCTTATGCTGTGACAATTTTCAAAATTGTCCTGCCACACACTATGAGGCTGAAAAAAGAAAGACCACTGTAGGTGGGCTTAGGGCAGCTCCTCAGGGCAGCAGCTCCACCCCCTGGCCAGCTACAGCCCAGCACACATGCCCACTCCTGAAGATCTGTTGTCCTATACTTTTGATGGTTCAGGAGCTCGCCAATCTACTCCCAAAGGCATGGAAGGTGGCCATGAGGAGCAAACAACACTCCTCCTTCAGAACTGATGGGCAACTGATGGTCGGGCCTGGCTTCTCAACAGTGACTTCCAAAGGCAGTTTGATGATCTGTTGGTGGTTCAGGACTGAAGGAAGATGTCCCTGGGATCATTCAGGGGACTTTGTCCTGAGGAGTCATTCCCAATGGCCACTGCTCATCTGAGATGCACTGATCATGCTCATGTCTGTAGACAACTTGAGGCAGAGCTAACTATGAGTAGTAGCCATGGAAGGCACCGCATTTTTAAATGTCCTCAGAACACGCCCTAGCTGGGCAGCTACAGTGTCAAGTCTTGTAGCTTGTCCTTCTGAACATGGATGACACTAGAAAACAAAGCACCCATCCAGGCTGTGCTCCAACTGGGAGAGCAGAGAGTCGATGATGCTACAGGGCCAATCCTGCATGGGCCATACGCGGCCTGGGTGGGTCTGAAGATATCCAGGAGGCGACCTCTGGGATTCAGCTCTACTATGTTAGAGCGCCATATTTGCGAAAAGGAGCTATTTTTCCCACCTCCTGCTGCCTTCTCTGCCCACAGTGGGCATGCTCTGTATCCTTTGCTCATGGGCAGCCACAGGTACTTCATATTATCATCAGTGAGAGTGCCCACTCTCCTGATGAAGGCGGGCCCTCAACCCCTCTTCCATTTCCCCTCCACTCCACCTTCTGCAGGAAGCTGGTGCTTTGCATTCATTCAGCTCCTGAGGAAGAAGGTTCTAGGAGTATAAATTGTTAATTAGGATTGTTATCACTATTTTGTGCTGCATGCAGATCAGTCATTCGAACTATGTTCTCCTTGACGGTAGACGGAAACTGAATAAAGCAACACGGCTTCTCCCATGAATTATGGAAGGGCTGAGTAGGCGTTATTGCTGCACAAGATGCAAGTTGAGCATTTGTGGGGAAAAATAATAAACCAGTTGGTGTTAACCAGCCCATCAGAGGCCAGAGTCTCCCAAAACGTTGTTCTGTAAGGCAGTGAATTGCCATCCTATACTGTTCTGTCCTTGTCTGCATATCAGAGCATGAAGACTGGGCCCTGGACTGGAATACCCATCTATGGAGCATAGGTCACTATCATGCTGCCTTTACATGCTGGCCTTTGAAACTATTACCAGTCTATTGTCTTCTTTTCCTCCTTGTCTCTGTGTTGACCTCCTCCTAATATAGAAGTAGCTTTAAAAAGACAGCATCATAGAAGTACAAGGACACTAGCAAGCTATATGTATTTAAATATATCATTTGGTAAGTTATGTATAATAATGCCTGAGAGGCCATTGCCACAACCAAATAAATGGGTCTAGCCATTTCCTCCCAAACATGTTCTTTGTAATAATTCCTTTCTTCCCTTTTGTCCATAGAAAACTGCCAATCCAACTGTGCATCTATTTGAGTTGCCTTAGTATTAAATGTGTAGAACCCAATGGCATGTGCTGTCCTATGGGAATGGCTTCAGTGTTGTTATTGGGTCCTTTTGAGTTATAGTGTGCACCACTGAACCTTCTTTGCTACTTATTGAGCATCTCCCAGTATGGAAAGCTAGTCTGCTTACCACCTATGGATGGATAATTGGAAACATTCTGGATGGAGCCATCGCAAACAAGCTGAGATGAACATTTGTGGACAGTATTTGTGGGGAACATGTTGATTTATTTCTCTTGAGTACAGAGCACGAGTAACCTGAGGCCGGATGGCCCAACTGCTGGGCCACTTGGTGACTTTGCAGGGATACTGGGTAAACTGAAGCTTGTTCTCATCGTCTGTGGTCCTATTGTTCAAATAGGTGAAGGTCTGGCCAGGCCACAGTGGGCTGGGTGACCACAGCTGTATCTGCTACACCTCAGCCACTGCCAGCACTGACAGAAGTTCCAGATGCATTACCTGTCCTCATTGTCCCCTGAGCTATGGGTAATGGGCCAGAGTGTTGGAATGATGGTCTCAGGAATCTTCCTGTGGAGACTCCCTGGAGGGGGCAGCATACACAGCTATTCCACACGCAGACACTGAATTGAAAGGGCTGGGGGTTGGAAGGTGAATCTCAGGAGAGGCTAGACCATTGCAGTGACAGAGTCCAGACATTCTCCGAAAAGGTGTCTGCTCAGAGTCAGGGTGCAAACACAGACCAGGCTCTTCTCGACCACCTGTTGCTGTCCTGCATTGGGACTGATGGCCCACTCCGCCAGGTCAGGTTCATGGTCACCACACTGCTTAATCCCCACCCTCCAGGGAAGCAGGGAGAGGCACCTGGGCTCAGTCGTACAAAGTCGTGGGGTAGGACGGGATCCAGCTCTCAGGTACAAATAACATGACCTTCCAACTCAGCATGCTCTCAATCCTGGGGAGATTTCTTGGCTGCTTACCCTACCTACATTAAAAGAAAAAAAATCCACTGCCCCCCCCCCCAAAATCTTAAAGTTATGGAGAAATCTGAAGTTTAATTCTCTAGAAAATGAAGCACATACTCAAAATAATTAGGAAAAGCTATATTAGCCCCTGTATTTGTTATTAAAGGAATGAAACATTAGCATTTGAAAAAAGATCTAAATAATCCTAACTAATGCCATGTTCAGTAACCCATAGGATGTAACCCATGTATCTCAGTCTGTGAGTACATGCATTTTCTTCTGTGCTATTTCCTTACCTTAATTCAGGATGCAGCTTTGATAGCCCAGAGCTTATTAGCATTTCTATTTATTGTGATCTACATCATCAAGTAGGCTTACAGTGGTCTCCTTAATATGTTCCTGGTGCCATGAACGCATCTGCTTCTCTGTCAGGTCCTTTGCTGGATGGTTGTGTTGAGGATTGGGATGGGATGTACAACATCTGGTCAGAGGAGAAAAGACTAAACATGAGGTAGACTGCTGTACTCCGATTGATGAGGTGTCTTTATTTGAGCAGTGTGTGCCCGTGATTTTACTTCCCAAAGTGTTCATCAAACACCTGTTGCATATGTGCACTTCTCTACTGCCCCACAGCCTCAGCCTCACAGCGTGTAAAGGGGAAGCAGGACATAAGGGTTTCTAGTGGCTTTGGGTCTGTCAAATTGACCCCGTGGCCTGTACACACCTGTCTGTGGTGGAATGGACTGATAGCCCACCTTGGGCACATGCAGGTCAGGAGGATATACAAGCCAAGTGCTATGGGTTGGATGCTAAATGTCTCCCATAGGCTCATTAGTTTAAACTCAGGGTTTCCAGGTACTATTTTGGGAGGTTGAGGTAGGCTTGGAGATCATTACCTGTTCTCTTTTTGGGTTCACTCCTTGCTTCCTATCCCACCAAGACACGAAGCAGCAGGGAGTGCCAGCTTCACACCCACACACTGCCTGATCCGCTGTGAAGCCACACACCTGATGGGAGGGATGTATTCCTGAAAATTGTGGGCCCAAATCAATCCTGCTGCCTTTAAGATGTGTAAGCCAGGTATTTTATCACAGAAATAAGAAATGCGATGCAGCATGCCTTGGTTTGAAGGCTCAAGGAGACTCGTATTGTCTCATTGATCCAGTGTTGAGGTCTGCATAGAAAAGGTAATTTTGGTCGAGTGTTTTACTGAAGAGCAGAGAGGTACTAAGCACCAATACCAAGGGAAGAAAAAGTTTCCCCGAGGAGTCTGTGTGTGAGTCAGACAGTGTATAATCGCTGGGATTTAACAGCAGTTTCAGCCATGAGCCTTCGGTGTATGGTAAATGTGGAACCATGGCCCCTTCACTCTCCCCATGAGCCCTTCTGTAGGATTTTTCTGCCACAGCTGTGGTCAAGGTCTTTCCTGTGGCCATGACAGTAGAGGTGGTTATATGGATGAACCTTCAGATCCTAGCAAATTGTCTGCAATGTGTTTGTGCTTGGCCCATGGCCAGCTCACTAGGGCCTCTCATTTGCATATTTATCTTTACATCTTTGAGAGGAATGAAAACATAGTTTAGGCATATTAGTGCGTGCTTGCAATCCTAGAACTTCAGAGGTGAAGGTAAGTGCAAGGTCAGCTTAGGCTCCATATAAAAATGGCAAAAAAAAAAAAAAAAAAAAAAAAAAGATTTAAAAGTAGTGTTTCCTCTTCATACCCTCCCAGCTTCGGACATTCTGAAAGAATGATGCATTATTCCATTTGTTGTTGGGAAAAAAAAAAAAAACCTAGCCAAATCAACTTAAAAGAAGGAAGAACATTGGCTCACGTTTTCAGAGATTTTGGACCATGTTTACTTGGTTCAATTGCAATAGGGATTCATGGCAGCAGATGCACAGTATGGGAGAGGCTGCTCACCCCACCCCACATGGCCAGGAGGCAGTATGACAATCAGAGGACAAGACCAGGGACTAGGTGTGCCTTTCAAAACACACCCCTAGGGGGTCCATTTCCTGGATCCCACCTTCTAGCCCATTCAGTTATAAATGCATCAGATGATTATGCCATTAACATGGTCAGAATCCTGCCATCTCCCAATAGTTCCACTGGCTGGGGGCCAACCCTCTGTTACATGGTCCTCTTGGTTTCTATCCATCACAGAAAAAGTAGTAAATTTTATTACATCAGTGAATGAATGGACAGCTTGCTTCAGTGAAGTCATTTAGGCAGAACTGTGTATGTCCCTAACCATCCTATGAGCTGCTTGCCCTCCTAGGTGGCTTAGTTAAGAGCTTGCTTCCCTAGAATTGGGTCCTGGGCTGTGAAGGGTTTTCTGGAATGGGAGCTGTTTTAGTTAATTTTCTTGTTCCTGTGACAAAATACCAGTCAGAAGCCACTGAAAGGAGGGATGTTGATGTTGACTTAGAGTTTGAGAAGGGATATTGTCTACTGTTGAGAGGAAGTCATGGTTGCGGAAACACGGCTAGTGAAAACAGAGATGAATGTTGGTGTTCATCTCTCTTCCTCCTATTCATTCAGTGTGGGGACCCCATGAGATGATCCTGTCTACATTCAGTCTGGGTTTTCCTTTTTTGGTTAAGGCTCTCTGGAGACACCCTCAGAGACACTCACAGGTGGGTCTTCCAGTAGTTCCAAATCCAAGTTGACAATGAGGATGGATCCTCCAAGACACTCAGCAAACTGAAACATAGCGGTGACCAATCCCATGATCTCATTTCCCACCCCAGTGCATGCCTTCCTGCCTCACTCATCTCTCTTGGATGTTAACAGTACCTAGTGTCTTGCATGTATTCCTTGTGTGTCTGATGCCATCATTTTTCACTAGTATATAGTCCTAGGATAGCAGGGACTTTTTTTGCTGTGTTCATGTCTATGTTCCCAGCCTCTGATAGGGTATCTGGTACCTCACTTATCAAACGAGTAAACGTTGATAGTGTGACTCCTGTATTCCTCCTAACTTTTAAACCATCCAATACAGACCACAGCTATTGAATATGAACTAGGTAGGTATCTTCTAGAACCAATGACATGTCACCCAGGATCCACCTGTCCTCCAGATGCACTCCTGATGTCTGAGCATCTGTTTTTGGTGGCCCATTAAGCAGCCCAGTTTCCTTGCTGACATTTAGGTCCTATGGGCACACAGTTGTCTGCTGTGGGATGTTCTGTATGTCAAATGTGTTGCTCTGATTGGTTAAAATAAATAAAGTGCTGATTGGCCAGTAGCCAGGCAGGAAGGATAGGGTAGGCAGGACTAGGAGGAGGAGAATTGTGGGAAGTGGAAGGCTGGGTGGAGAGATACTGCCAGCTGCCACCATGACAAGAAAGATGTAAGGTACTGGTAAGCCATGAGCCATGTGGTAAAGTATAGATTAATAGAAATGGGCTAAATATAAGAGTAAGAGCTAGACAATGGTAGGCCTGAGCTAATGGCCAAGCAGTTTAAATAATATAAATGTCTGTGTGTTTATTTTATAAGTGGGCTGTCGGACTAGCAGGACTTGGTGGGGGCTGGAGAGAAGGTCTCCAGCTACAGTTGTCACCAGCCTAGGTTTGGAGGGAGGATTTACTAAAGGAAAGCCCCATTTAGCAGAAGCAGCTGACACAGCATGCTGTTTCACCATTCCCAGATTATTTAGGAATTTAAATTTGAGACATTCATTTTATGAGAGTGTGGTGGTTTTAATAAGAATGGCCCCCACAGGCACATAGATTCAAATGCTTTGTCACTAGGGAGTGGCACTGTTTGAAGGGACTAGGAGGTGTGGCCTTGGAGGAAATGTGTCACTGGGGTGGGCTTTGAGGTTTCAGAAGCCCAAGCCAGGCCCAGTGACACTCCTTTTTCCTGCTGCCTGTGGATCTGCAGGTAGAAGTCTCAGCTACCTCTCCAGCTACATCACTTCTGCCTATGCGCCACCATGCTTCTTGCCATGACAATAATGGACTAAACCTCTGAAACTGTAAGCCAGCCCCAATTGAATGTTTTCCTTTATAAGAATTGCCATGGTCATGACATCTCTTCATAGCAATAGAACACTGACTAAGACAGGGAGCCCCTACCCAGTGACTTTTACATGAGTCTAAGTAGACATTTTCTTTATTATACATTCATCTGCTCAAGGCATGTTGGGGGAATATATCCCAGAAAAGTGGATAAAGACTGGATTAGTCCTGGGTTGGATCCCAGTTTTCAACCAGTTTTTCAATAGGTCAAAAGAGCCTCCTGAGAATCCCATCTCCTCAGTGGGTAGGTGGGTAAAGAATATGTATCATCTTGGCCTTGTTTCCCCTCTTGCACATAGACACTTCTCCACATCCAACCTATCCTACACACACACACACACACACACACACACACACACACACACACCCTCTCTCTCTCTCCCAGAGATCTCCTCAAAGACAGGAGGCATGTATTTAAAGCGCAAGTGGGAAGATGGTGCATCCTGATTCCTCATTGTCTATAGGGGCATGATGATACCCAGTGGGAAACTCAACTCCTCTGGCTTCCTAGGTACTGAAAGGAAGAAGCTAGTGGGAGGCATCAGTCATATTCAAAGAGGAGGAGGAATAACCAAAGGAGGGGTGAGCTTCCTGCCCCTCTTTTCCTCCCCTCCTCTGGACTGAGGGTAGTGAGGATGGGCTATGCAGATAGAGGTATCCAAGTTATCTTCAATCTCAATAGAGCCCAGCGTCATGTAGGGTGATGATGAGGGACATGGCGAGAACCAGGTGCCATTGCCGGATTAGAGGAGTCCAGCTGGCTGTGTCAGTGGGTCTGGTTAGCCAGAGATGTCAGGAACTATTTCAAATAAAATTTCACAAAAATGGTACTCAAAGAGTGACACCAAGTTTGCAGAGTTTGCAGAGGATAGGCTATCGTGGTGGCATTTTTGAAAATATAAAAGCATAGCCTCTTCCTCAGAGCACATACACTTCCTCTCAAGCAAGGGCAGGTGAAACTGAAGACAAGCTCAATGCTTCAGTATTTCACCTGCAGCACCTACTGATGGGGGTGAGGACAGAGTAAGGACAAGGACGGGAGAGGAGAAAACAATGGTGTCAGCTGAAAGAGCTGCAATATGCCTGACTGTCAGGGCTCACAAAGACAGTCTGCTCTAATAACCCAGTGTGCACCTTCCTTGTGAACTTCTGAATGCTTTTGTTTGCTAGCAGGTGTGTCCAGTCTTTTCACACTGCGACATGAGATTGTCATCTACAGAGAGCCACATAATTGATGTATTTTTTTAAAGAAAGGAAAGAAAGTAAAAAAGATACAAAGTGCTCATATTTTAAGAAGTTTATGATTTTGTGTTGGGCCATGTCCTAGCTATCCCAGGGGCACAGACAGCCTTCAGGCCGCAAGTTGGACACACCCAAGGGTATGCCTATGACATGAGGGTGATTTGCAATTATAGAAAATGTAAACCGATCCAAAGCTTTTCACCCCAGGATATTGTTGGTACCTTTCAAAGCCTAGTTGGGGTGTTTGAGGCACATGAGCTTTGTGTGTTTGGGGAGAAATGGGAAGACAAAGGCTAACATGGTGCCTGAGAAGGAAGCTTGCAGTCCTGTGGTACATTTGGATTTTATGTGTAACACCAATGACCTGTGTGACCCTAAGTAAAATGCCTGGCTTGCCAAGCTTCACCTTTTCCATTTCCATATAAAGTAACACTACAGAAGCTGCAGGGGATAGGGGCTGGCTGGGTGGTAGTGGGGTGGTTCATTGGGAAAAGAACTTGCTGAGCAAGCACAAGGACCTGAGTTCTGATCCTCAGTACACATGCAAAAGATGTCTGGCACAGCCCTGGGGAGGTGGAGACAGAAGGGTCTCTGGGACTCATGGGCATGCTCACCTATTAAGCTGAATCCATAAACACCAGGTTCTGTAAGAGACCTTGTGCCAAAAGTTAATGTAGAAAGAGATTGAGGAAAACATCTGCATCCCTGCATGCATACATACTTGCACTCTCAAACACATATATATGCAGTGAAAAATATTAGTGATTATTGCTGCTCTTATTATTAACTGCCATTCTCACAGCTTGATTATGTGTTGCAATAATTTCCCAAGAGACAAAGGGTTTGAAAGGCACACAGTTCGCTGCTGTACTGAAGCTACATGGAAAAGAGGCCACAGGAACGCTTGCACAAGGCTGTCTTATCATGTGCACAGAGTGTGGGTGTCATGTTGGTGCCAGGCCCTGCAGCTCTCCTTTGTGGAAAGTGATGGTCTCCCAAGGGGCTATGGCTTGGCAAGGGATGTGGGACACCAACAGTGCATCCCTCCCAGCTGCAGGTGAGACTCTGTGAGAGCAGCAGCTGCTGGCGAATGAGACAAGAGATTTCGTGAATGGAAAGAGACTAATGACAGGAAAAGAAGCAGAAGGTGGGGTGTAGAATCAGGGAAGGCTGCGTGAATGTGCATGTGTGAACTTAGTCCCCTGGACACTGTAGCAGCTTTATGCATTGGACATGGAGCCCCTCCACAACTCCATGTCTCAATGAACTAGTTTTCGGCCGGCCTTTTCTTCCTGCAGGCAGCTAGCCAGCGGAACTGACTGGCTTCCCTAAGGGTGTCAGAATCTACCTTTTATCCTCATGGCTGAATTCCTGCTGACCTTGCTCCCTGGACTTCAGACAGCTAGCCAGGACAACCCGAGCCTCACAGGTCTTTCGACCTCTACTGTTTCTGCTAAATGCTTCTTTGAGCCTCTGCAGAGCCCTAGAGGGATTTTTTTTTTTTGTGCCAAGAGCATGTTTCCGGAACAAACTAGTGCAGATTTCCCACATTTTGCTTTTTTACCAATCAGCACACCCTTCTGTAATTTCAGACCAAACTTGGGAATATGAGGAAGAAAACAAAGGGAGAGAAGAGGAGGAGGGACCACTAATGGAGCCGGGCATTCTCCTCTGTGCCACAGGCAATGAGGTTGCTTCCTGCATGAGTCTGTTAGGGAATCGGTGTCGATAAACCTGATACAATAAGTTAATCCCCAGTGGAAACCTTTGCCAATGTGGTTGTAATCTCCTGTGAGATCTGTTACTGTCCAGGTGATATGGGATGTCTCTTATTTGTTCCTGAGAAAATGTGGTTGTACAAACCACATGAAGAGACCAGAGTACGACATTGAGACTTGTCTGTAGACTTTGGGACTTATGCCCATGACTCAAGCTCTTTTCCCCAATAAATTCCTGGACCTCCATCAGGGATAACTGTGGTCTTCAGGACTATGATCTTCCTGGGTACAGTCTTCATAGAAGTTGTCTTCAAGACCTTTGCATCTATAGGATCTAGGACTTTAATCTTTGTGGCCATGCTCTTAGAATTATGCTCCTAATGGCTATTTTTTTCAGGGCTGGGGCATCTGGGACTTCAGGACTGTAATCATTGTGGCCATGCTATATAGGGCAGTGGTCTTCAAAGATCTTATCCTTAGCTTTCAGTTTCTCAGTGGGAGTCTCTGAGATGAGCGAAGAAGCACCCTGCAGGCGAGGTCCCATGGAAGGAGCCCCAGGTGGAGGCACTTGAGGTAGAGGCAGACGTAGACAAGAGGGTGGCCACCAGGAGCAGAAGACTTACTTCATTAGCTCCAGAAATTGAGGCCCTCTAATGGCACTGAGTCAAACATTGGTGTGTGGCTCCCTGATGCCTGCCCAGCTAAATCTTTGTGATTATCTATGGCCAGACTAGGAATCTGAACATTCCACAAGCAACAGGTAGTGTTGCTGAGGGCTGGTGGCGTCTGTGATTCTGCTGGATGTCTCTGAGTGGCTTGAGGTAGAGTTTATGGGGCAGGGGGTGGAGCCATGGAGCAGACAGCAGATCCAGCAAACAGGCAGCAGCATACACTTTGGTGAGTGGAAACCTTCTGTATGGAAGGTGTGAAGAACACAGGGAAGCTATGAAATGTGGGAAACCGTATCTGAGTTCATGTCTTCCAGACTGTGGCGGCTGTTCTCCCTCCATGCCTCAAACAGGCACCTGTTCCCAGTTGCTTTTGGTTCTCTGGTACTTCACTGAAGAACACTAAAAGACCAGTCTCTCAGAACCAGCATGCAAGACTTCTGTGGGGGAGGTATCACATGGAAGACTGGAGCAGGTCAGAGACAGGCCTGTGCTGTCCCTGGGGACAGCTGCCAAGAGCTCACCAAGGGCTCAGGTGAACCCAAATGAGATAGGCTGAATGTACAAGCGATCCCCAGATATCACAGGCCTACTGCAAAAATCATGTGAAACAATCCAGTGGTAGCAGTCAACTGTAGTGGATAGCTATCCCAGCATTGGCCTGGAAGTTCCAACCCCCATTGAGGCTTCAGTAATGGTCACACCCACAAGGCAGGGCGGAGGAGGAAGCAGAACACCAAGGATTGGGAAGAGGACTCTCTCTTGGTTCCCGGACCCTGGACGCTCTAGGTAGACCGAGCAGAGTTCTCCAGAGAACACTGCCGGAATGCGCTATACCTTTGCCAGACCCTGCAAACTACCCCTAAACCTCCCTTTTAACTACATGGAGTGGCCTTAATAATTTCACCAATAGTCAATAGGCTGAAATGCTACCTTGGAAACAGTGGGTTAAATGAGATATACTATTAAATTGATGTCACTTTTCTGGTTTTTAATGGCGCTACTAAAAATGTACACGTGACATGTGGCTCACGCTTTCACCTCACATCACGTTTCTGTCATGCTATGCCAGTGGCAGTGCTCAGTGAAGTGGCTGTGTGTCACCATCTGAGGTGTCCAGGGGAAGCCCACACTTCAGAGTGCTGAGAGGCAGGGGTGCTTCTCACAGCAGTCACTGGAAAGTTCCATTAACTACTCCCCAGCTTCAGAACCACTGCTCTCACTTTGGGTACTGAAGAGAGAGTCCTGAAAACTGTCTGGTTCCCCAAGCACTGCCAACTTAGGACAGGGTCCTGACATGTATTAGGGCACACATGAAGGTTTGGGAGGAAAAGCATTTTCTTCTGGACTCAGGGATGAATCCACAGAGGCACTTAAAGGCTTCCTATCCCATAGCTTCTCCTCCTGGTGCCTTCCCTGCTTAGGCTGCACCAGACTAGTCCCTTTTCCAGGAAACTACGTATGCAGTGCCCACTGCCTTCATCCTTTGCTCCAAGGCTGGGTCCTTAACGTGTTTTCCTGGGCACCTCCCAAGCATGCCCTGATACACTGGCATTCTCCAACATTGGGAGCCCTGAGTAGCTCTGATCTGGAACCTCTCTGGGCCTCCAGTGAAAGGCCAGTTTAAACTGCCAAACTGGTGAAATCTGTCCCCACAGCATCCCTTCCCTTCCTGTGCTGGGGTGACTGCAGTGTCTGCAGGGGGCGGGGTCTCTTAGGAATGTATCCGGTTGGATCCCTGGGTCTAAGGAGCCCAGGATTGTAATCTGACTCATGGCACATGGTTAGTGCTGTCAAGACAGTGAGTGAGAAGATGGATCTGGAGGGGCTTGACTCCATCACTGTGTCAAAAGATACAGTGATGGATCAGCACCTTCCTTTGCAAAATGCCCTGTGCAGGGCATTGGGTGGGGTAGATGGTCATATACTCCTCAGACCTCTCAGTTGCTAACTCAGTCATTACTCAGCAAAGCACAGTCACTACACAGAGCTGTGCCACAAACCCATTCTAGACTCAGGATCCCCTAGGCTGGCTGGTGTGCTGGGGCTGTTGGCTTGGGGTTATTTACACAAGTGTGAATGTATATATTTCTCTCTCTCTCTCTCTCTCTCTCTCTCTCTCTCTCTATTGGATTAGCTTATGCCATGACTACCTGTTTTCTGGAGAGACTGAGAACCTGGCAACTACTTAGTCTAAGAGGCCAGATCCCTCAGCGATCCCAATCCAGCACTGGAAGGCTGGAAACTACTTGAGGAACCACTGGTGTTTACCATATTGGAATCTGATGTCAGTAGCAGCGATAAACACACACTCTCAGGAAGCAGGTGCATGCCACTTTCCCTCCAGAACTCTTTATGCCTGAGTTGCCTGCGAGAAAATTCCACATATACTGGGGGTGAAGCTTGGCCCCTCTCCCCTCCTGTTATATTATTTTCTCTTCAAATACCCTAGAAGACAACTAAGTTGTGTCTCCTAGGTAATTTTAAATCCTGTTGTTGACAATCAAGACCAAACATTGTAATGTATGGTGCTGTGCATAGTATATGTGCCCGTGTAAGTGTGCACATTTAAATGCAAGTGAACACTGAGATTTTCTGCACAGAATCTTTGTGATCCTGGAGGCTATTTCCCTAAGATGGTGGAGTCTCAGCCACTGGGTGCACAGGAACGCTGCTTTCTGTGTTTTCTGTGGGATGGGTCACCTGGCTCCATGTGGATACCCTACTGTCTGAACAAGTACCATATTTAAGATAAGGTGGTTCTGTTCACATAAATGTCTCCTCTGAGCAGGACACTGTCTGTAGGACCACCTGCTGGTTGGAACTTGCCCTTGACCTTCAGGCTACTTCATCTTTTTGCATATACTCCCATTGATTTAGCACCTTGTCCTTCTGGTTGCAATGCTTGTGTCCCCAGGGAAGATGGTGGAAGAAGATCCAGGCTTCTGAGTCTCATGCACTGCAGCTGTGAAGCCCCAAATCCAAGAATCATTTGAAAGAGAGATTGATATCATCTCCCAACATTGATAGGAGTCAAAGCATGCATACAAATGAACCAGCAACAGATTTATGATTTCCTTTTTAAATTTTACTTTTAAAATGTCTGGAAGTGAACTTAAACTTCCCCAGTTAAGAAATACTAACAAGAGAGAATGAGGCATGTTTGGTTTCTTATCATTTATTCATTTATGACTGTAGCATCATTGTACAATCTGTCTGCAGCATGCATAGATATTCCATTCAAATGCATGCACAAAGGCATACCACATAAAGACATCAAAAAGCAAACTTAAGAAAATGTAAATGTAAGGACTGGCATTTTCTGCTTGCTGATTGGCCTTGTGGAGACCCTTGCCTGTGCTCACGTCTTGATGCTCTGCTCTGCTCTGCTCAGTCTGTCTCTCCTCAGCTGCATTCTGACTTTTCAACACTCCCTTCTAGGTCATTGCTCTTGTCAAAAGATATTCAATGCCTCCACTTTGCTATTCCGCATGTGTGTTTTAATTCAGCAATAGAAAGCTGAATGCCTGCTGTTCAGGTTTGTCTCTGTCAAAGTCCACTCCAGTGCTGCTGTCAACACATCTGATGACAGATGGTGCACAACAAACAAGGGATATGCAACCCTTAAAGAACAGAGACCAGAGTCTGTTCGTCACCTCAGACAACACAGTTAGGAAACGTTGAGGTTCAAACCAACCCTGACACTCCAAGACTTCTGTGCCCTGGGCTCAGTTCATCCTTCTAGGTTATGATCCAAAAGCATGATAAAGGAAGGTGGCATGTCCAATGGTCCAGAGACAGTGGTGACAAGTTAAGGAGATGGCAGGCTTCTGGTGACCCTGACCCATGTTACCATCCTTCATCTTGGGTGCTGCTGATACTTGCTTCACAGTGAAGCTTCTTCTGGTTGACTTGCATTTGGTGAGGCCACATACCCTCCACTTGTTGCCTGGTGGCACACTGACATTTGCCCACCATGCTGGCAAAGGGTAGAGAGCTTGGGGATATCCTACCTCACTGTGGCTGTTTCTGTACTCACCTAGTTCTGCATTGAGCTGGTGCTCAGGTCTGGTCCCAGGCATTGCCAGGAAGGCAGGTTGCATGTGGCTGGCTCCTCAGGACACTACTGCCGTTCCCACCAGGAGGAGTTGGCCCACATTGAGGAGGGTTGGCAAGCAATGAGCTGTCACTCAGGCCAGACTCCACCATCACCTCAGCAGATCTCTATGGAGTGACTTGGGATGGTCACCTCCTTCAGGATGTTTTGTGAAGATCTTGACAGGCTCAGCCCAGCCTGCAGGTCAAAGAAGGTCCTGTCAACAGGGCCACATATAGCTGGGAATCCAAATTTAATGCAAACCCACAGCTGTCGTGATGACCAATGTCGTCACAGGTGTTCTGGTTGGCAGGACTTCAGCATGAGCATGTGGCCACCAGTCTAACTGCCAGCCTTGCCAAGGCATGGTGAGGAATCCTGGATCCCAAACACCCTGGCTTCAGACAGATTCTTGTTTCTGAGTCTGCTTCCTTTTTTGTTCTCCAGCGAGCTGGTTGCCCCTTAACCACATCTCATATGTTCGCCCACAGCTCAGGGGCAAGCTTCCTCTCCTCCCTTCCTTTATTGTCTGGCTGATGAACTACAAATCTGCAGCCAGATGAGTGACACACAGTGACATTATTTTTATTTTAATTGCAATATTAATATCCATGATGGGGTCTAACTATTTCACACTTCTTTGTACTGACATCCCAGTAGAGAGGTTTTAGGCAGAGAGAATATTGATTCTCTAGAAAAATTTATAGCCAAAGAATTATGGAAACAAAAGATTCTTACATGGCTGTGTTGCTAAGGCGATTACCTTTCAAATATCATCTATATTGGAGAATAATGGCATAATATGCAATTTGGAGGAACTAGTTAATTTGATAGAATCATTTTGTCAGATTTTCTAGGAAAATAATGCTTTAAATCTTTTTAAATGATCAAAACACCTTAAAATATTTGAGAAATGTCCAGCTGTGTGAAGATTGCTGTACGAAATTAGGCTTGCCCATTTTTTTTTTTTTTTTTTGCTCCATCATTTATGAGCATGTGCGTGCATGCATTTACACCTACTTCCCATGTGTCATCACATTCCTGAGGATGCCATTAAAAACTCCAGTCAGAAGTGAAATATGGTATCACGGTTATTGTCATACACCATACTTTGTATTGCTGGACCTAAAAGGTGAAGTGTACATAGATGCTCATCGTTCCTCCATCCAGACAGAGAAGTAGAACTCCAGCTAGGTGTGGTGGCTAATGCCTGCAGTCCTGGCACTGAGGTAGGCTCAGGCAGGAGGATTGCTGAGTTTAAGGCCATTCTAAGCCACAGAATGAATGAGTTCCAGGTTTGCCTGGACTAAAGAGTGAGCCCATGTGTCCTAACTCAGAGAGATCCATAGATGGTTAAAATACAGAAAATAAATGATAGAGAGGTGGCCAGCACCAAACGTGACATCTGTAACACAACCCTTATACCTAATGCTCTGGGGACATCATAGAAACAGGGGATTCTCAGAGATCAGGGACCAAGATTCCTGCTACAAAATCATGTCTTCTGGAGATGACAAGAATGTCGCACCCAGGGATGCTCAACAATGTGGCTGCCTGCACAAGATCTGCAAATATCACACACACCAGTCTGCATACCAAAATGGATGGAGGAAACATTCACAAGGGCCCGTCCCCAGATGAAGAGCTCCAAGTAATGAATGGCAGCTGAGAGACAGAGAACCAGTTTTTTATTCTAATTTTTTATTTTTATTTTTTTTTCAGGACCAGACCCCACTTCTAAATGGTCAGCATTGAACACATGCAAAGAAAAGCAACACTAATTGGACTCAGTAGGTTCTCCCCTCCCCCTCCCCCACCCTTTCTGGGAATAGAGAAGTCACGCATTTGAAAACCGTTGAGGGACACCGGAAATGATGGGAGTGGAAATGATATTAAAACAGTGTATTCCTCTATTAAATTTTCAAATAAATTGAGGAGGAGGGGAAGGTAGACACTTCCAAACTGATTGATGGGATAGATGACCTTCTACTTCCTGAATTCTACCCCATAGGTTTTTCTAAATCGCACCCCAGAAAGTCCTTGGATTTCTCCCAGGAAACTCACCTTTGCAGATAGCTTTTCTCTCATTTGGTGGTTTCTGGAGTAACTGAAGTGTCATGGAGGTATAGAGGCTGCTGCATCAGAGGAGGCTGGACTCAATAGGTGGCATGTTCACCTGCCACTGTGTGGGTGGATGTGGGGGCTCCTCCATCTCATCTCTGCTCTTTACTGTTGCACAGCCTCTGGGTTTACCTGCCCACGTCACTCTAAGGCAGCGCCCCCTGGAGGGCATTTCCGGTTCTGCTCATTTTTAAGGTTGGCTCCTGAATCATGGTGCCATTATTTTAGAGACAGCAAAGCATCCAGTACTCACAGAACAGCTGTACTTGGTTCTGGGAAGAGCAGCAACATCTGCCATTCCAACAGCAGCATTATCCTGAAAAAGGTCTCCTAGAACCACAAAAAGCTTCCTGGGCCTATGTCACAGACTCATGGGGCCTTCTGGGTTAACAGATGCGTTTTGAGGACGTTTTACTCATAGTTTACAAACTGTGACGTTCTGACACATTTCTATTTTGCACATGGATGCAAGATATCTGAAGAGTACAAGCTAGAGTGGTCCCTGGGCATCAGGACTCTGATTTCACCCTAGAGGTGAGGCCGCTTCTGCATAAGACCCTGCTCGGGCCTAACTATGAGGAGATGCACTAAATCAACCCATGGGAGTCTGCTGCTGGATGAACATGAAATGGTCCAGATGTAATGGGATGTTTCAGTTTGGCTTTGCTCCAACATTGCCATGATGAAGAGAGATTATAAAAGTTAACATCCATTGTTTTATTGAGATTGAAAACTATAATGTATCACACAGAAATTGTTTTGGGCTGTAGTGGAGTCGCTGAGACCCCAAATAACCACATGTCTTAAAGAAATCAAGTATTTCTCCCGGTAAGAGGTCTGGGAACAGCATTCTGTCAGTCCAAGGTTGATGTGCAGATCCACAACATCCAAGGGTCCTTTCATCTTTTGTCCTGTTGTCCTGCATATATGCTGGATTTCTAGTCACTAACATGCCTCATAATCATAGAATGGATACTGAGAAAATGCCCTCATAGGTCTGCTGAAGCTTGTCTGCATTGTGAGTCAGCCACATTGCCTGGCATGCCCATCTACACTGGAGATTCTGTGCTACTTACCTTACTGAACCCACCATTTATACTGGGGAACATCTTTGCATTCTGAAGTCAGTGTCTCCAGAGTGGGAGATGCTTTGAATTCTAACTGGCTTCTAGATGGCATAAGAGTCCTTGTGCCACCTAGGCAAGCTCCCTGTGTTTCCCCACATGCAGAGATATACCAAGGACAGCCATATACACAGGGCTGTGGTACAGAGATGCCCAGCTAAGAAATATTAGGACCTGGGAAACTGTAACAGTGGCAGATCCGGGGGACCCACTGGCCAGCAAGAGCTAGTCCAGGACACACATGTGTTCTGTGAAAGGCCAGGAGAAGCAGAGTGCATTTACAGAGTTCATGTGTTCCTTGGGAGTGCACCCTTACTGTAGGAAGGACACTGGCCCCTTCTGCTGTCTTGTGCAAGGTGTGAGAAGCCACTCTGTTTCTGGGACTCTTGTCCCTAACTGGGGATAAGCTACACCCTTGCAGCTTAGGTAAGAGGACAGTCAACCTTCTGATGGCTGACAAGTGACCCCCGACTTTAGCACCCAGCACCTTGGATGCCTGTCATCATACCCACATGAGCTTTGGTTCCCTTCCCTGCCCATGAGCTCACTCTGTGCCCCTCTAGTCCTCCAACCAGTTTTACAGTTGCTTATGTGGCTAAAAATGAGAGAGCTGCATCCGGCTCAGGAGTCTTCTGTGTGGTCTCATCAAGTACTAGTGGATTCTGAAAGGAAACATGAAATCAAAACCACTCCTGCATGCTCAGGCCTGTGTGGACCCCTGTGCTGTGGGGGATGCTGCAACATAGCCAGCCTGGGGCATGGCTGGGAATACCTCAGAACAGTGCCTCTGCTCCCCAGTGGAGTAGGTGCAGGAGGGAAACACCAAATTCTGAGTCCTCCCAAAGGTTACTAGTAACATGAGGGTGCCTGGAACCAAGCTCTTTAATCTCAAGTGGTTGTCGTGACAGGGAATTCCTAAAAACCCCAGCTGACCCCTCCTTCAGCATCCAACCTCTTTAAAGGATACTTTCAGCCATGTCCCTTTCAAGCTGGCAGTAGCTTCTTGTCTTGTGCCACTTGGAACCACAACTTGAGGATCCCCAAGTGAGCAAGAGTTTCAGGTTATGGGGACTCAAACCCTGTTTCAGCCACTCTACTGCCTTGGCATCACAAAGGGACATGTTTCTTGCTCTTTCTAAGTGGCCCTTGGTTGGCCTCAGGGCATGGCCAGAGCACCCCGTCCCCCACTCCTCCTGCCCAAGATTGCCCTTGTAAGTTGTTAAGGCTGGTGTTAAGACAGGAATGTGTGTCTACAGCTGTACGTACTTTGGACTTAATGACAAGAACCCAAAGGTGACTTTTCGTAGAGGTTTCTGGACTCATGTTGCCTACTTAAAAACAGGAACATCTGGGAGACCTGTGATCAGCATGGAAGCCCAAGTAAGAAGCAGTTATGCACCAGGAGAGGCGTCCAGGGTGGTCCTGGAGCCCCCGCAGGAAGCTGACCACTCAGAGGCCTTGCTTCTGCTCCTTGGCAGAGCCACGTCCCCCGACTGCAGCCATGCCAGCCCCTCCTGCAGCTGTCTGCAAGGGGTCCAGTGTGGAATTGACTACTTAAATACTTCATCAATCAATGCTCCCTCAATGGGCAGCCTGGTGATTGGTGGGAAGACCGCCATCCATCTTCACCTCGCCGGTCTCTGCTTCGGGAAGCTAACTCCGATTGTTTTCTCTCTCTGCTCAACCACAGCGAGGCAGCCTGGGCAGCCCCGCCTTCCAAGAGGGCCAGCAGCAACCTGTTAAAACCTGTCTTTAGTGTCAGACCACAGAGCAGGGCTCTGTGAGGATCTGTAGCTACTGCCTCACTGTGGCAGGGCCTGCTGGAAGGAAGCAAGGACAGCCTTCAGATGGAAAACACCTGCAGGCCTGTGTTTGGACAGCGGTCAGAGCTGTGGCTTGTAAAGGAAATGATAAAACTCCACAACTAGAGGGAAGGTAGAGTGCCTGTGGATCCAGAGATGAGAGGAAAGCATGAACATCCGGTGTACCTCATAATGGGTTTCATCACATGTTCATACTTGTATATAGTGCGTTTGGATTATACATATTCCCCTTACCTTATTTACTCTTTCTCACTCCTGATGGCACCTTCCTCTTCCTGATAGTCTCACTCCTCTCTGTGCCCCTCCCCCCTCCCCGTGAGCTTCATTAGGGTTGCTTCAGGATGAGCACCTGACCATGGGCTACACCACTGAAGAAAATGTCTGTCTTCACCACAACCATCCATATATGACTTAAAGATCATCAGGGAGGCATGGGGATCTCAAGAGCCCCTCCAGGCTCTGAGACAGAGCATTGACAGTCCCTGTCTTGAGCAGGTTTTGTGTGGGTAATCACAGTTGTCTGGAATTAAGAGTGGAACAGCGGTGTCATGCTCGGAAGACTGTATTCCAGGGTGCTCAGGGCTGTTTTCTGATGGAAGTGAATAGATTTTCATGGAAGATGCAGGGTCTCCTTGCTGTGAGGGGGTTGGTGGGGTATGGCCACACTTTTCTGAGAATGCAGTCCCTGGGGCTCTTCTGTATTGTGGCTCCCTCTGGAGAAGGTTCAAGTTTAGCTGTAACCACAGCTCTCAGCTGTGAGGGCCAAGTACTGACATCATGGACCATGTAGGGAACTGCAGGCTCAGGAGCCACCTCATTCCATCCAGAACAGGGTCTGGAACTCTTGAAACTGACCCTGGGTCCCCATGATGCTCCATCCTCACTGGTAGAATGTCAGAAGATGTACTCTATGCCCTGGACACCCTGTCTTCTGCCTAGGGACTTTGGGGGCTGTCTCAGATCATGCAGGGGTTTGTTGGGCCTTAAGAATGATGGGGGCTGAGGTGGGAAGACAGTGAGCCTGCAAGGCTGGGCCACTTGTCCTTGGTCTGACGTCGTGGTTGCTTGCAGAGCAGATGAAGTCCTGTGCTAGCTCCTCTGCAGGTAGCTGGGCACACTGCCACTTGAAGGGATGGAGACCCTTCTCTAGTGGCTGATGCACTGGAGGGAAGATGTAGCTGCTGTTTCTGGCTTTGTAAAAGAATGGTGATTAAGGAAGTATTTCTTTATTATCATTTTGTATTGGGGGTATGAATGTCACAGCGTGCATATGGAGATCAGAGGACAACTCCTCCCAGCTTTATGTGGATCCAGGGGATTAAACTCAGGTCCCCAAGCTTTCACGGCATGGGCTTTCCCTCTGAGGATTGCAGCCCTCCAGAGCTGAATGCCTAGGCTCCTCCCACAGTGAAGATGTATACCGGCCATAGGCCTGCAGCTTCTACCCTTCTAGAACCCACCAAAAAGGACACAAAATGCATCTGAGACACAGTGCTCAGCAGATCTCTGCCTTTCTTGTTAGTGGATGGGATATCTCAGGACCCTGTTATTTGAAAAAGAATGGGAGGGAGGGAGGGAGGGAGGGAGGAAGGAAGGAAGGAAGGAGGGAAGGAAGGAGGGAAGGAAGGAAGGAAGGAACCCAAGCAACACCCACAGAGTGCTAAGAGAATCCTGGGCAGCCCACCAAACAGAATCACTAGATTCTACTTTGTCCTCAGTAGCTAAAGGAACCACTCCACCAAACCCACGTGACAGCAGCTCGCTTTGGGAGTGCAGCTGGGAGCTGGTTGATGCGGGGTTTGGTTTTTGAGGGTCTTAGTTCTAGATCCCCAAATCTAGTGGAAGATTCACTTCACTACTGCATTCAGCGAGTGATTGTTAAGCGGCTTGTAGCTGCCAGACACCGAGAGAGGTGTCCTAATGTAGCTTCAGTGGGGAAGGTGACAGAGGCTCTGTGTACAGATAACTCAAGGGTCTGCCCAGCACAAGAAATAGAGAGGACATCTGCACAGTGTCACAGGGAGCTGAGGCTAAAGGGTTTTGACAAGAGAAGGGAGTAGAAAGAGTGACTTAGAGAAGGCACGGACCAGTGGGGTCTTGAGGGGTGAGTAGGAGTTTACTAGGTGAAGGAAGAATAGAGGGTCTGTCTGTGTGGTCATAAAATACTCAGCCAGGGACCCTGGGGAGCTTCAGAAGAACAGGTACAGTTCAAGGGGCAGCAGGGCTGGTGTAGGCTGGACCAAGCTGGCTGCAAGTCCCTGGGGTCTGTACTTAGGTGATGCTGTCATTTGAGGCACAGGGCAGGTGATGGAGGGACTTGGGGGTGAATTATTCCGGAGTCTGGTGGTGCTTAGAAAATGAGGGAGGGCAGCACCAGAACACCCACACTGCCTGGAACCACGAGGGTCTTCTACACCACAAGCAACAGCAGTTGCTGTCCCTGCTGCTGGAGGGGAAACTGAGGCAGTGGTGGCATAACCTGCCGGAAGTCTGCTTTTCACACCCATGGTGAACACTGACAACCTGAGGGGGACTTGTTTCCTGAGGCTTGTGGGCAAAGCACACAGGCAGCTGAGGGAAGGGGAGCAGGGAGGAAAAGCAGGGTGCTTCCATCAAAGCCATCGAGGGCCTGCTCCCGCTACACGAATTTTGGGGTGCTGATATCTTTCCTGCTCTGTTGGATGCAAGAAGACTTGCCTCACACCCACACCCCAGGAGTGTTCTCTGGCAGCAGTGCAGAGGACCCGCTCACTGCAGGGCCCATCCTGACTCACACATTGGGCCAACCTTGGTATCTGCTGGAAAAGGTGTCACACACTGAGGTCAGCACGGCAGTCTTGGCCTGTGACACAGGTGCTGTGTCTTCTGTGTCTTGTGTCACTAATGGCAGATTTTCCTGCTATTGGTCATGATGAGCACATTATGCGATGGGGGACTGAAAGGGCGGCAGGCTGCCCTCACTGTCCCCAGAAAGTCTAGCTGAGGACCCAGATCCCCAGAAGGGATCCCAGGGCAAGCATGTCTGTCTGGGAAGGGAGGAACATGCTTTTACTAGGTAATTCTGGCTCTACTGAGTTGATACAGAAGTCCATCACCTGCTGACTTCCGAGCACAGAGACCAGGGGGAGGTCACTTGTCACCAGCCTGGGGAGTAGAGCTGTGAAAAAGAGAAGAGGCCCTCTTGTGAGAGGGAGGCCTCTCAGGTGGCCTGACAAGGTGTGGTCCTTTGTGGAACACTTGGTGGCAGCGGGAGCCACACACACCTGTTCCTAAGAATGTCGCATGGAGGTTAGACCTTTCATGGTCAGTGTTCACCTCACCATTTTGGACACTTTGCAAGGCACCGTGGACAAGTGTGTTCTCATGGGCATTTCCAGCAGTGACATTGTGTTCTGTTGTTCATTGTCACACAGGAAGGGAACTTTCAGGAAGTCCACCCCCAGCCCTGCAGTCTGGACAGTCCAGGACCTCCTGTTTATGGTGGGGAGAGCAGACATTGCCATCTGCAGATGTACCTGGGGGTGCGGATCAGAGAGAAGCAGGGGCTGAGGATTGTGTGTGAGTGAATCTGTGTTCAGGGGCATTAAAGGTAGATGTGGGAAGAAGAGGCAGAGGCAGGTGAGGGGACAGTGTGTAGCTATGTCCTGGAGAAGGTCCAGGATACACTTTTACATTGCCACTGTAGCACTGACATCCACCTGGCCTAAAACTGTTGAGGGGCTTGTACCCCACTTTCTTGACATGCCCCACACTGTCTCAAGCAATGCAAAACAGACAGGGCAATGCCCATGGGAGCTGATGATTCCAAAAGGCAATAGCCTTGGTGTGGCTGTGCTTTAGATGAGCTTAGGCTATAGCCCAGAGGTTCAGCACCCAGCTGGTTTCCTCAGAACAGCTAAACTGTGTGCACACATCTATGTGGGACAGAGGTCCATACTAAGAGTCTTCCTCAGGCTTTGTCTACCTTAGTTTTTGAGACAGGGTCTCTGATGGAATCTGGAGATTACCAATTTGGCTAGACTTCTGTCTCTCTCCTTCCAGATGTGTGCTTTGACCAACCACATTTTCACATGGGCACTGGAGATCAAACTCAGGTCCACATGCTTGCACAGCCGCTCTCCCTGTACCCAGCCTTTTTCTGTCAAGTAGATTTGATTAAGGATGGACTGTGATACTCTACTCTGTTATCTGGACCCCAGTCACCTGATCCATAGACTGAAGGAGCTGAGTGAGCATCACGGCACCTTATAGGTTCTCTGATGCCCTACATCCCACTCTGCTCTATTACAACCTGTTCTCTTCATGCCCACGTGCTAGGGCAGACTTGTTTTCCTTCTGAGAAGAGCCCATTTGCTGATGTTCCACAGCAAGCAGAAAGCACATCTAACACTTATCTATGATGTGAAAGCCTCCTGTGGAAGGTGAGCTGCCAGTTCTGTCCTACTAGATAGAAACCTTAAACTGTGTTTGCGTGTTCAGTGGGATGGACTCCAATGATGTCTCCATGCTATAGACAGAGCAACCCTGATTCACCATAGCCAGGCACTTACAGTGGTGGGTGGCACTCTTGGGATACCTTTGCTCCTGTCCAGGCCTTCAGAGATGGGCAGTTCAGTCAGGGTTAGTGCCAGTATCACTTTTGGCTGCTTCTTTGGAGTTCCATGGTCTTCTACAGAGTGACAGAGAGCTGAAGGGTCCACCACTGGGCAGTCGTCTTCACACAGAACAACATCAGGGGAGGATTCTGTAGTCAGGCTGTGAGGATATCTGTAGTTCCCAGTCTGAGCTCATGCCAGAGCCAGACTGCACGAATCCTCTGCAGGACTCCTCACTTCCTCTGAGCGTAAAAAAAAAAAAAAAGGGATGGGGGATGAAACCCAGGCTTCTAGAATGTTTGCCAAATGCTACCATTGCTCAATATTTCCAGAATTCTTGAGACAGGGTCTCTCTAAGATGCCTAGGCTGGTTTTGAACTTTCAATCCTCTGGCTTCAGCCTCTCAAGTGGCTGGTAGCTGGATTGACAGATCTGTGCCACCCAACCTGCTTCCCCTCGGATTTTTGATCACTTGATTGGCAATAAGTTTCCCAGAAGAATCCCTTCTCATTTCAAAACATTACTCTAAATTTATTTTAGAAAAGTAACAATAAGTGGAAAAAATTAACATTAAAAATGTAAGATTCATTTTCTTGGCATTTGGGTTATTAAGACTTCATTTGCAGCAGTACTTAGCAGCCAACAGTGTGACTGTTAATTTTAACAGTTAAATTTACAGTTTTAAACAGTTTTTATGATGCCCAGCTCCATCAACTTGACAAGTCTACTGTTAAAGTAACTGTTTAAACACTGTATTTACAGTTCAAAACAATCTTTGTCACTGCCAAATTACTCATTTCAACTATTTATTGTCAAAAACATTTTTATAAAAAATGATGGAGTGCAGGCAGTAGTTTCTGTAAGTTTGAAATGTTTGGATTATACAAAAACACCGCATTTGAAACAAATTACTATTAAAAAGTGGGAAATTCATGATTTCCCTTCACTTAACTGAGATGGAAAATTTGCTGTGTGTACCTGGGCACCTAAAGGCAAGGTGTCTTGCCAGGATCCTCTGTCAGCTTCAGGTTTTGATGAGGTATCTTCATTTTCTCTTTAGATTTCCAGATTCACTTTGATACAGGGAAACTAGATGTAAAATTTAGCAACCTTAGCTGATGGTGTCTGGGGGCAGGGAGAGAGTCAGTTTTCTTTTAAGAAGTGGTTCTTGGTGGGTCAACCATGCTTCAGTGGATGTTCTCACACCCAGGAGAAGAAGGGATGTACAAATTGGGATCTGTGGCAAAGAAAAGGAGGACACCAAGGTAGGGAGTAGACCTGGGAGCAGTTAGGGGGAGGTGGAGGGCTGTGGATGAGATCCAAATACACTGTATGAAATTCTCAAAGAATTAATGTATTTTAAAAATCAGAATAATTGATAAAATGAATGTCATACAATGCACTGAGAAGACTCACATTTAGTTCACAGTGATGCTACACTGTTCACATGGGAAGATAGTTATTTGGAGAATGTTTTATCAAGCTAAGATCAAGACAGAGACATGGCTGGTTTAGAATGTATCTGGATGCTCACCTCCTGCTTAGGGTGCGATTCCTCTGCAACACCTTGTAATTCACACGTACACAAGCAACTTTAATTGAGATTCTTACTTTTCAACAGCTTTTACAACCTTGACTGTCTCAGTGATCCTTTCAGGAGGATCCCTTCCCAACTATTCACTGGTTGTTCCCATCCCATAATGTTTTACAGTAGACACAAAGTCACTGAAGATCACTGTTGGCAAATGTGCAATTGGTAAGATGGAGTAGATATCTCCTCACTGTGATATCAAGGGAGAGTGTGTATATGGGGGTGCATGTGCCCCCAACTACAGCACCCTTATCATCTCAGAGAGAGGTAAAAATTCACTAACACCCTGGTATAAATGATGGGAGCCTTGCATTGGGTATCATGATATCTTAGGTGGCCTCTTTATTTCTTTCTCAGACTCTAAAAAACCCTGTAGAAGTGCTCCTTAGGGACTTCTCTTCTCCCATCCTGTGGCAGGAGAGATAACAGTCATCCTTAGGGATCATCAGTCCTACAGACGTTTATAATAGACTAGGAGTGTATGCCTGCTCACAGGAGACCAGGAGGCCTTCAGCATACAATGCTCATGCTGGGCATAGATGAAGCCTCAGGAAAGGACTCCAAGACCAGGGGTAGAAAGGCCAGTCAGAAATACAGAGAATGAAAATGGAGAAGAATCAGCTAAGAGAACTGATTCCAAGGGAGAGCCAATGAGGTTTTAACAGCAAAGTCTTGATCATGAGGTTCTGGGTAGGATTTCCGGGTTTGTAACATGCGTTCTGATGGTGTGCACCATCAGCCAGATCAAGTTTTATGGTTCGAAGCCAAACCACAGGCTAGAGTTACTTACCTGGCTCACTTGGGTTGTGCCACCATTTGAATCAGGGTGAAAGTGTGATGTTTTCACTTCTACTTTGGGGCCATGCACATGCTTGGGCATCCCTGGTCATGACCTGACTGCTTGCAGCCCTGTTGCTCTCCTGGGGTCCACACTGACATTCTCTGGGTGCCTCTTCTTCTCTCTTCCTTCCCCCAGTTCACAGGGTCTTTATCTCACATTCCTGTTGTCGGCCTTCTTGTCTGCTTTGCCGACCCCACTGTGGTCTTGCTCCAGCATGACCCTGTCCACCATGGCTGCACTCCTTACTCTAACCTGGCATCAGAGTCTGCACATACTGCCAACTCAGGCATTGACAGGATAAGGATGACTGAGGAGTGGGCATGGCTTCACTGGAGCAGCTTTTAGCAGAAGGTGGGAGAATCCTGGCACCTGTTAGCCGCTTCTCCCAGTAACATCACCATGGGTCTATGGCAGGGACCAAGGATTATCCTTGCTATTTCCTGTCATACCCCAACACCCTAAGGAGTCAAGAAACAAATGAACTCCCCACATTGGATCAGATATAGACTTACTGCAGAAACAGCAAGCATGTGAGAGCGAGTGGTTTTTTTCCACCTCCATCTAGGAGCATATCTCACACCTAATCTAAACACCTAGACATATCCCTCTGCTTAGCTGTGTAAAATCTCCAGATACACTCCACATGAACTCGTGGATCTAGTTTTGGAAAGGATTTGATCATTATAAACTTTTGATGCAAGCAAAAACAAAGCATCCCACTAAATATTCCCCCCCACACACCTGTTCAAATTATCCCGCAGAGAACTACCCCACCCTTCTCTACTCCACTGCTGTTCCTGCAAAACAATAGATGCAGGTTAATAAAACCCAATTAGAGACCAGAGGAGGCAGTTTGTAATGGTTCAGATAGAATATCTGCTTTTGAATAGTTAGTATAAAGAATAAATTCTGCAAGGAATTTTGCATTGTGTGCAAGATGTCTTAATGAGCTACATAGGGCTTGGCTCCTGACTATGCTGTGGGCATGTACTTGTACTTGTATTGTGTAGTTAATACAGTTTGAAATAACTGTTAAAGAATGTCTGTGGAAGGATTTACATGAAAATATGGTCCCTACTCCTTCAGTCCCTAGACCTTGGAAATGTGGCTCCTATTTTTCATTTAATGACCCAGTGGCTTGGTCATTTTTTGATGTGTCTGAATTTTCAGCTGAAGACCAGGTGAGTACCTAGCTGATAAACTAGAACAAATGAACCTGTGGGAGCATGTAGACTCAGTCCAAGTGTTGGCTGTGCCATGCACGTCTCTGCTCTGAGCAGATGCTTTCCCCAAATACTTAACTAAACTCAATGACCAATTAAAAAACGTGTATGATACTCATAGATTGTTTCCTAGCCCAGTTATCATCAGAGAAGCATCAACCAGCAACTGATGGGAACAAATGCAGAGACCCATAGCCAAACACAAAAGGGAGCCAGGGAACCCTACAGAAGAGGGGGAGAGGATTGTAGGAGCCGGAGGAGTCCAGGACACCAGGAGAACATGGCCCACAGAATCAACTAAGCAGGGCTAATAGGGACTCAGAGCTTGTATGGGTCTGAGCTAGGTCCTCTGGACAAACATATGGTTGTGTAGTGTGTTGTTCTTGTGTGACTCCCAACAGTGGGAGTGGGAGGTGTCTCTGACTCTTTTGCCTATGCTTGGGACCCTTTTCTTCCTAGTGTGTTCTGTCATCCAGCCTTGATAAGATAGTTTGTATCTTATTATGAAGTGTTTGGTTGACATCCCTGGGAGAGGTTGGAGGGAGGAGAAACTGCAGTTGGGATGTAATGTATGAGAGAAGAATGAAAACAGAAATGATTATGCAAAAAGTGAGCCCTTGATCTTGAAGTTTGTGTCCAGACAGCTCCATTCTCCTGACCTAGAGTTTCCCAGTGTTTCCTGCTGTGAAGAACCATTGTAGTCTTCACCTCATCTTTGGTTTCCCACCCATGTTTGTGCTTGCTGACACTTTGCAGGATGAAGGGCTTGTCTCTGTGTTTGTTTATCTTTTTTGTTTGTTTGTTTTTTGTTTTTTGAGACAAGGTTTCTCTGTGTAGCTTTGTGCCTTTCCTGGAACAATTCACTTTGTAGACCAGGCTGGCCTCGAACTCACAGAGATCCACCTGCCTCTGCCTCCCAAGTGCTGGGATTAAAGGCATGCGCCACCATTGTCCAGCTATGTTTGTTTATCTTGTTGTGGGCTCCAGGTAGTTGTTCTTTAAGAATGGATCCCCAGATGTTCAGGTGGTGGGTGACTATAATCCTAGCACTGGGAAGGCCTAGACAAGAGCATTGCTGCAGGCTTGAGGCCAGCCTGAGCTCAGAGTGAGTCTCTGTTTCAAAAACAGAAAGAGACAGAGAGAGAGAGAGAGAGAGAGAGAGAGAGAGAGAGAGAGAGAGAGAGAACGCGAACGCTCAGGTTAAGAAGGCTTTCAAGGTAGTCGTTCCTGGTCTTGCCTCCTGCTCTCTCAGTTAAGAAGCAAAGCTCATGGGTCTACTCAGGGTCCCCAGAGAAGTGCAGCCACCTGCACACTGCTGTGGTGGGATTCATTCTGAATCTAGAGATCAGAGCTCCTGTGAAGCCATATTGGAAATCCAAGGCCAGGCCAGGGGCAGCAGACCTGCAACCAGTTTAGTAAACAGGGCCACTTGCCTCCCTTCACCGTCTGTGTGGCTTGAGCTCAGTGAACAAGATGAAGCCACCCACTCCAGACTGGGTGGTCAGCTTTACCAAGTGTCCCTATTCAAAGGCTGATCTCATCCCAAATCATCTCCATGAAACACCCAGAAATCATGGCCAGGGAGATGAAGTGAAATTGGCCTCTGGGGACCCCTTGTATAGACAGCTACATTGTCTCAGCCAGTGTACACAGTCCCACAAAGTAGGCAGAGGCTCATGGGGGTCCTTCTGATGCCTCAAGTGAGTCAGGGAATCAGGTTTCTCTGTGAGAGAAGAGGATGCCCCTCCCTGTAACCACACCACAGCTTTGCTTCCAGGCCAGAACACTTAGGGGACATCTTGCGAGGTATCCTAGGAACCTTCATGTCACTATCTTTCCAGCAAGGGGATGACAGACACATGCCACTGAGGCTCACTTTCATGTGGGTACTGAAGATTGAGCTTAGTGCATGGCAAGTGTTTTGCTAACTAGGTTATCCTCCCACTCCCCACCATATTTATTTACAATTACTGTATTTGAAGACTTCTGGGAGTCATAGTGCAATGTAAGGACAGAATCCACGGAAGGCCCACAGATCTGATGGACTCAGACCTAGCATCCAACTTGGAACATTTAAAAGAGGGCAGAATTCCTTGTTGGGAGCTGGGCACTTAAAAGAGAATATGCAAACATGTCTTCCTACTACTCTGCTTACTGCCTCAGGCTGGCTCACAAGCCCCGTTTGCTTCATATCTTTTCAGGGCTTTAAGTTGCATGACTAAAATAATAACCAGAGATGATGTCTATGAGTGAAACCTGTTTTTTTCCCTGGTGGAGATACATCTCTGTAAGTCTTCTGGGAAGCTGTTGTAGATAGTGAGGAAGAGTATGCTCCTCTGTAAAATGTACATAAAAGGAGACAAATTTGGAGGTGGCAGCGGTGGCCAAGGGTATTCTTGTGATACTTGTCTAGGGCAAGTCTCCAGCCTCAGTCAGAGTTTGCTTGGGGGAAGGTCCATGCTGGCTTCTGTATCTCTGTCTTCCTTCTTCTTATCCTTCATTCGTCTTGGCTGGGCTGTGCCTGGAAATGGAAACATTCAAACAGATGCTGTGATTTGTATCTTTGGTTGAAACGTAACTCACATTCTCAGAAATGTGTGGGGGTTTGAGTGACAATGCCCCCCTTAGGCTCATCTGTTTGGACACTTAATTCCCAGTTGGTAGAACTGTTTGAGAGGGTTGGGAGGCATGGCCTTATTGGAGGTGTGCTTCTGGGGCCTTTGAGTTCAAAAGTTTTACAACATTCCCAGTACCTGTTCCTCTGCCTCATGGTTGTGCCTCAAGATGTGTTGCTCTGTAGTTAGAGTTTTCCTGCCTGGCCCATAGTCAGGACAAATCTCTCTTACCCGCCAGTCCCACAGTCGCTCAGACCCAACCAAGTAAACACACAGAAACTTATATTGCTTACAAACTGTATGGCCGTGGCAGGCTTCTTGTTATCTACTTCTATCTTAAATTAACCCATTTCTATAAATCTATACTTTGCCACATGACTTGTGGCTTACCAGTACCTTACATCTTGTCATGGCCACCGCTGGCAGTATCTCTCTCCTCAGCCTTCCTGTCCCCAGCCTTCTCCTCTTCCTTGTCCCGCCTACCCTATCCTTCCTGCCAATCAGAGCAGCACATTTGACATACAGAACATCCCACAGCATTGCTCCAGCATTATGCCCATCTTCCTGCTGCTGTGCTCCCCACTGTGATGGTTGTAGCTCTAACCTTCTGAAACTCTAAGCCCCAAATAAACTCTTGCCTTGGCCATGGTGTCTTATTGCACCAATAGACAAATAGTTGAGATACATTCATGTGTTTGGGGTGTATAGTTAGGTGAGACAAGGAAATCTGCACAACTGTGAGCTGTCACTGTCCTCTGTAGTAAGACTGTCGACATCATCCCCAAGCCCATTGCCCGGAGGCCAGGGATGAACTTCCAGTTCACTGTGCATTTCCTCTCTTCTTTCTCTGCCCCCATCTAGCTTGAGAATTTTCATATGCAAAGAGGAATATTCCCCTGCTTTGCTCTGCAGGCTGCAGGTCTGCTCTCTGCTGCCTGTTCACTCTGCAGCAGCGCTTGGGATAGTGTTGTATGTAAGTGGTGAAAGCTGTTCCTTCTACTTGTTTCTGGTGAGAGGATTTTGGTCCTCACTACCCAGCATAGGGTTGCCATCAAACACAGTGTCAGCTCTGGTCCTGGAGAAGCACTTTCCCAAACTGCAAAAGCTTTCTCCTAGTTTTAGTTTGTTGAATGCTTTGTTTTCTAGCACAAAAGGAGACGAGGAGAGAGCTGTTGATGTGTTTGTGTTTTTAGACCCTTGTCGGGTTAGTGTGGCGGGCCATGTTGCTGATGCTCATAGAGTGAGCCATCCTTGCATTCTTAGTACAATTCAGGATAGCTGCTTGTGCAGCGACACGCTACTTCACAGCTGCTGCTTCTCCTGCCTCATTCAATACACTGCTCAGACATGGTGAGTACACAGGGAGCTCTGCCCTGGTTCACAGTGTTGCTATTGGGAAGCAGATTGCTTTTAGATGTTGAGCAATACTGGGGCTTTTAGTTGGGCTCTTCTCTCCATGGCTGATGTACATGTGTAAAATGATGTGCACAGATGACAGTAATGCTGAGTGTTCGTGGATAACTTGTAGTCTTCTTTGTTTTCATAAGATCCAGTGGTCTGTTTGGTTATATTGGTTGGTTAATAACCCCATTTTGCAGACAAGAAACTAACACACAGGAGTGGTTCTTCACATAAGTAACATTTGTAGCACTCTGGTGTTGCTGCCCCGGCCCCCATCCAGGTCCTAAAAGCTCTGGGAGCTACTGGGCTCCACACCTAATCACTGAAACCCAAGGTATCAGTTGTGGTTGTTTGAAAGAAAATGTTCTCCAGTGGGAATGGCACTATTAGGAGCTTCAGCTTTGTTGGAGTAGGTGTGGCCTTGTTGAAGGAAGTGTGTCACTGGGGTGCAGGCTTTGACTGGAGTGTGGGCTATACCCAGTGTGACACAGACTTTCTTTCTTTCTTTCTTTCTTTCTTTCTTTCTTTCTTTCTTTCTTTCTTTCTTTCTTTCTTTCTTTCTTTCTCTCTCTCTCTCTCCCTTCCTTCCTTCCTTCCTTTCTTTCTTCATCTTCTTCCTCCTTCTCCTTCTACTTCTTTTTTTTTTTAAAAGTACTCCTCAAATGGATGATATTTGAGAGTCTTTCTTTGCTGCCCTGACCATGATTGTGCAAACACACATCTCTAGTTCAGTCTTTATAAATGTTCTCTTTTACAAATCACCAGGAGCCCACATTGAGCCAGGAGCTATGCTGGGCTGGGGATAGCAAATAACATGCGGATGCTTTTTGCATGTGGATGGTATCATGTTTGTATGGCTACAATACTTCTTCAAGCAAGGCATGTCCCGATGGCTTCTTAGGGGTCTGTGGAGAAATTGTGCCATGGCAGGAAGCTCTCAAAGAAATGAACAGCCAGCCACACAGTGAGCAAGGCTTCTCACCCGCTCTACAGATTTTTAAGGTATTTTGACTGCTCCACATTGCCTTTCTGCCCCTCTGTGATTAAAGACTCTACTAGGCACTGGAGAGGAAGGGAACACAAGAGTGGAAACACAAAGGACATATTATTGAAGCTGAGTTAAGATGGAGGCACCTGTGTCTCGGATTTCTGTGGCCTCTGTTCACTGTGGGCTCCCTTCAGGTCTTATAGTCATTTCTTACTTAAGGCCTGTGGGAAACCAGGCCTTCCTAAAATTTCCACATAGACAGCTTGGGGAAAAGCCAGGGTCTCATAACTATGGGGCATTGCAATCTACCTTTGTCAGAGGCAAAAACCTTGGAATCTGGAGGGCTCTTGTAAGGTAAGCTGGCTATATGGGGTGGTTCTGAGGCCTGTGTGGGTGATAGAGAAGCAGGGCCAAAGGAAGGAGCGGCATCTCCCATGAGGTCTGCAGTTCAGTTCAGTGTCTTGGTGTGCTCTGGCCTGCAGGACAGGTGAGCAAGACAGACTTCCACCCTTGCAGAGCACCTGGGCGCTTGTTCTCACAGAGCCTCTGTCCGGTCACAGACTCAGTCCTTCCATCCCAGGCCACTGTCAGCTCCATGGCTTTGAATTCATGACATTCCTTCTGCATCTGCTCCCCAGCTCATAATAAGCTGGCAGCTTAGTGGCCTCTTTCTTAAATTGGCTAGGAAAGCAGGCAAGCTTTACAACCAAAACAATCAATCTCCAACTGCCGAACCCAATCAGGCTGGGTGGAGACTGACCCTTTAAATTGAGTGTGAAATTGGGAGATGCCTCTCCATCCTCCCATGTGTGTGGGGCGCCACTTCCTTTCCTAAGTGGGGCTGTAACAGCAGCACCATTCCTGCAGTTTTGTGATCAAACCTGGTGCCTGGACAGGGTGGGCACTGGGGCAGGAGGGCTGGCCATCTGGCCGCAGGCGTGTGGGACAGCCAGACACACACCAGGCTTTATGTACTTGTAAATCTGCACAGTGTGTCTCTCAGGTCTGATTTTAATTTGGGTAATATTCCTGTTAATAATAACATCTAATTACAACATCCATTAAAAGTTAGTAACATTAATTTAACAGGGAGAAAATCTAATAGAGTTCTTAGAGTGATATTGGCATTTTTCCATTAAATTAATGTTACAAACTTTTAACAGGATGTCTTAAATCGGCATCATTAGTGTTGGGAATATTAAACAAATTAAATTCAGGCCTGTAATATCAGGTGGGAGCCTATTTATGAATCTAGAAAAGGTGTCTGTTGGGCCCTTTCACCTGCTTAAAGCGTCCAGCAGGAAGTATGGGATGCCGTGAAGAGTTGCAGCACCCTGGCTTTCTGGAAACTTCTGTAGAAGCAGCTTGTCTCTTAGTCCCCTGTATCTGCGTGGTTGGGGGAAGTGGGGCAGATAGAATGCACCTTTTCGTATCACATTCTTCCTTATTATGTGGCAGCCACCATTTCATTTCCCGGCCTCACTTCCTGTGAGTGATGGAGTGGAAAGCCAGTGAAGTTGGCCCTGGATTTGTCCTGCAGGGTCCTCTGCCTGCTGGGTGGCTGAGACTTCTTGAAAAGTGGATGAAGCTGGGTGGGTGCAAGGGGAAGGAGAGGCCAATTCTTTACAGGACCCTGAAGCCACCTGTTACAGAAATGACGTGGTTATTGGACACTTTCTCTCAAGAGTGAGACTTCAGGTGCCTGATGCATGGCAGGGGATGGAGGGACAACCTGTGTGGTCCAGAGTCGACATCTGATTGTCTTTGTCACTTACAGAACCAGTTGGTTTGTGACCGAGACGCACTTTACCAAGACTGTCCCACCGAAGTCAACACTTTATACATACTTGGAGGGGGTCTTTGGATTCTCTAGGAGTCAAGATCAGAGATGATGGCCACAAGATGGGGCTGGACACTTGGTCAGAGCTGCAGCTGCTGTCCCATGGCTCCAAGAAGGCCATCTACCCTGTTCTTTTAGCTCCCACCCATCCTTAGACAAACTAGGAGCCAAAGAAGTAGATGAACCATTTGTCCAGACGCTGCCTACCCATGTGCCTCACTCATTCCTATGGTCAAAATCAGTCTAGGGCGGGCTAGTTGTCAGGTCTGTAGAAGACTGCTTAGCCATAGGGCTGTTGAGCAGAGTTTTGAATTGCAGGGCTTAATCCGGTTTTACCTCTTCAGTGGTTGGACAATTTTGAGTGAGTTATCTGACTGTTCGGAGTGTCTGTTTCCTCACAGGTAAAGTGGGGATGAGGATACTTGGCAGTGGAGCAAGGCTATGCTATGGTAACTCCAGGGGCCTTCCTGTTGGCTTGGTCTGAGCTTCAGAAGAAAGAAATCTAGCACCTAGACTCTGGAGATCACAACAGAAAGACAGGGAATTTTCTCTTGGCCACTCCTCAAGGCAGTTGGTGTATCAAGGAAGCTGGGAAGGCAAAAAGGTCAGGGTTCTAATAGAGCAGTGGTACTCTGCTGATGCACTTGCCTATGTAAGATACACCATGGGTCCTTTGGCATCTCTGCTGATCTCTGGAGTAGAGAGACTTTTGACATCTACTCAGATTTCTTCAGGGCATTTGAGAATAGGAAAGCCCAGGTGGGCATTGTCATACCCAACATAATTACAAAGTCCTGACCATGACTAGTACCAGTTTTTACGGAAAACATGCTTTGCTATATCAAATATGTTGCCATGATAGATTTGTTATTTCAGTCATATTTGAAAGTCATATTTGGCATCTCTGCAGTGTGGAGTGCACAAAAACCAGACAAGTGGAAAAGACTCATGGCAAGGTCTTATGGGAATCTCTTCCCTGGTTGTGGTAGCCCAGTGCAGGGAGAAGACTAGAGATGAAGGGGGACAGACGAATAGAAAGATGGCAGACATTCTTCCAGCCCAGTAATACCAACCTGAAAATCCTACAACTTGTTTTTCTTGCCCTATGTATCCTCTTCAGCCTATATCAGACTTTATTTTCTCTCCTTTTTCCTCTTTTGAGTCATAGTCATGTAATGTTAGGCTAGCCTCCAACTAGTTATGTACTGGAGGATGACCTTGAACTCATGATCCTTCTGCCTCTGTCTCTCCAGTGCTAGGGTTACAGGCTTGAACCAGCATGTGTAGCTGAGACTTTTTCTTACAGAAAGTTGATTCCAGGTTTATTGCTATTATTCTCCATGTTTTCCAGAAGGCAATAGTTATGAAATGTTAGTTCATCATTTATGTAGTCCTGGTGATTCATGGTGTCCTAATTAAGTGGGGCTCGATTCCATAAAGAAACCCTAAAGATTAGCACGCTTTTAATCCCTGCACTCAGGAGGCAGATGCAGGCACATCCCGGTGAGTTCGAGGCCAGCCTGATCTACATACCAAGTTCCAGGACAGCCAGGACTACATAGAGAGACCCTGTCTCTACCCTACTTCTGAAAAAGAAATCCTGAATTCTTTTCTAAAGCTACAAATTAGTCTTTCCAAGAACTAAGGTTTTATGTAATTTGTATGTACGTGGATCTGAATACGAGATGTGTATCTAAATATACATACATCATACATTTTATATATACTTATACACTTAGACATATACATACATTATATGTACACATGTTTATGCATGTTATATATGTACATATATACATTATATATATCCATGCATGTAAATATGCATCTATATACATATCTATTTTAGTGAAGTATTTCTGCCACACAAACCATACATGTGCATAAGGGTCAAGCCAGTCTTCAAACTGTGAGCTTGTTGAGGAGGACAGGCTCTGCAGGCCACCTCTGCCCCCTGCTGGCTGCATTATTCGGGGACATTACTCACCACGTGCTCTTGGTTTCCTCATCTGTGGGGTCACAGCAGACACCCCGCTGGGCTCTTTTAGGGGTTAGAAATAAAATCTCGAGCTCAGCCTGCGTTTCATTCTCTGTGCTCTCTAAGTAAATAGTATCCATGATTTTGTTTATCAGAATCAACATAAAAGAAATGAATGGACTCTTAAAGTTGTCCTAATTCCATAGTGCATAGAACAGACATATATTTCTAACAGGAAAGTCCCCCCCCCCCCCCCCCGCCACCACCCGCCCCCAGTGGCTTCTTCACCAAATCAGTTTAGGGCCTCTCTAAGATACAAGTACAAATCAAAGTTAATATGCTGCACATTTCTTTTGTGTTTAAGTGCTCTGACATCTAACGATGGCACAAGGCAGGGATCTTTGCTGCAGAAGGATGCGGTGCAGGGGAGGGGCTCCGCTCAGAAAGCGAGCACAGCTCCTCATGGAGGAGAGGTTTGCACGGTGGCAATATACACAGACTGACCTCAGATCCAGATGAAATTCCTTTAAGAGCTAAGCGGGTCCAGGCACACGTCACTAGGTGTAGATTTTAAGGAACAGTGCCTTCCCAACCCCACCATAACAGGAGAATATAGCCAAGAGCAGAATATGAAGAGGGGAAGTGGCACAAACATGCATGTCTGCACAGTGTTCTGGAGAACGCAAACCCTTCTTGCAATGCCAATGTGTGTGTGTGTGTGTGTGTGTGTGTGTGTGTGTGTGTGTGCGTGCGTGTGGGGGGGGCGTTGTTTAAACAGCCCACAGAAGGGAGGACTCTGTGGGAAGCCCCACAGTGAGAGACCAGCCCGCCAGGGCTTGGCAAGACTCAAAGGGAAACCAGCCTTCTGAGGATGCTGCTCCATTAGTGGTGCTACTGCTGCTGCTCTCTGAGAGTTTCCCTTAGGAGCGTGGGCCTGGGTGAGCTTTTCCTTGCTCACAGAAATGTACACTAGACCAGCGGAGAGTGGAAGCATCTGTGCCAGATTCCACAAGCAGCTCTTTGGTGTTGAGCTGGTCAGGCATTGCCCCCAGATGGCTCAATGTCTGTAAATCGTTTCTGATGAGGTGAACAGCATAGTGAGTGGTCTAAAGAAGACAGTCTCTCCAGGCAGAACTGAGGAGTTCTCCCCTGAATGTCACATCACCCTAGCACAAAATAATGCAGAGGGGTCTTGTCTTTCTGTGGTTGCCCTTTTCCTTCTTATTGTTGGAAAGTGTGACATTTGACGTATTTCTAATTAAAAAGTGAAAATCATTCCCAGCCTGTAATAAGGTGAGTTTTTTGTGATCAAACATGCACACTGCAAACAGGAAGTACCTTTTCTGTTGCATTTAAGGCTCCAATCCTGTTGCATGTCTGAGTAGCATTCTCCTCAAATGAGGGTGGTGCTTTGTTCTCTAGCCAGGCTCATGAGAGTATGTCCACTGTGGCCTTTTCCACTCCTGTCTCAGTTCCTATGTGGTATGTGGTGGCCAGTTTTATGCTAGCTTGACACACGCTAGAGTTTGAGAGAATGCCTCTATAAAATCCACTGTTGGGCATTTTCTTAGTGATTGATGAGAGAAGGCCCGGCCCATTGTTGATGGCTGGTGGTCCCTGGGTTCTATAAGAAAGCAGGCTGAGCAAACTATGATAAGCAAGCTGCACCCCTCCATGGCCTCTGCATCAGCTCCTGCCTCCATCAGGTTCCTGCCCTGCTTGAATTCCTGTGCTGACTTCCTTCAATGATGAACTGCAATGTGGAAGAATAAACCTTTTCTTCTACAACTTGCTTTTGGTCATGGTGTTTCATTGCAGCAGTGGAAACCCAAACTATGACACCCTGTCTGCCATTTTCAAAGACGACATTGACAACCAATGTGCAGTGCTTTAGCACAAACACCTTTGAAACTCCTGACTCCTGGGGCTCCAGAGAGCCATGTGAAACAAGTGACCTGGGGAAAGGCCATTAGTGAAGCTCTGAGGCGGTCTTGGCGGGAATGGGCAGGAATGCTAGGCTGTGGTGACTTCAGCTTCGAGCTGCTATCCAGCTCAGGGAGAAAGATGCGTGTGTGCATGTGCATGTGCGTGCGTGCGTGCGTGCGTGCGTGCGTGTGTGTGTGTGTGTGTGTGTGTGTGTGTGTGTGTCTTTTGGTTGATTGAACCATATGACAAGGACACAGAGGGAGGCAGCTGAGTTCACTCCCCTGTCTCAACAGCTTAGTCTCCACATATTAATATCAAACAAAGGGAATGGAGAAAATAGGTTGTTGCAACATGGCTTATTTGGTGGATTTCCATAGAAGAGCAAATGAATTCTTGTGAGATACTGGAGCTCTTCCTGGCAAAGGTATTGCCTGTGTGTACCTGTCTTGGAAAATGCTGTCACACAATTATGTGTTCTTTTAACTGCTACATGTCTATGTCCTGGTGTTGTTCAGCAGGAGTGATAGGGTTGACTAAGTTTGGCATTGGCACATTAGTGGACTGAGGCTGGGGATCTGGGAAACCTGCTGCCCACAAACCTGGGAAAATGCGTTCTAGCAGCCTTCCTGACTCTCGAATGTCTCACTGATGGGGAACAGGCACCATGTGTCTTGGAAGCTTTCCACAGGAAGTCATAGCATTTTACTGTGGCTAAACCTGGTTTGATTGCATGCCTTTTAGACATAGCTGAAACATGCTCAAAGAACCTAGATAGCTCTGGACTGGGAGGAGAACCCTTAGAAACTCCACATTGGAAATGTGACCAAAAGTTACAGGATCTGCCAAATACCCTGGTAATTATAATGCCCGGTGTCAGCTTCAAACAGCCAAATTATAACCAGAACAAAGAGTAATCAATGAGGGACCCAATGCCTTGAGCTGTTAGAGACACGAGCCAAGCACCACAAGAAAGATGTCCCATGAAAAGCAGGACTTGGGGCCATGGTGTGCTCTGCAGACCCCGTGCAGAGGACGCAGAGCACACATACTAGGACATTTGTGTCCCAAATCATGAAAACAGCTGAAGGACAGATTGATGCTCTGCCTTGCCACACAGCATTAGAGTCTGTGCAATAAACTTGAACTTCAAAAAGACCCAAAGATCACGAAAACAATATGTGCTGATGTTTTCATTCAGACTTAACTTTCTTTTAAAATATGTATACAGTAATGAATATTTACATACCTATGCTTTGTGTGTATGTCTATAGATGGCGTATGAGTGTATTTGTGTGTGTGTGTGTGTGTGTGTGTGTGTGTGTGTGTGTGTGTGTGTGTTTGAATAGTCCAGAAGTCAACATCAGGTATTTTCCTCCACTGCTCTTCACCTTACTTTAAAAAAATTACATGATTTACTCTCTCTCTCCCTCTCTCTCTCCCTCTCTCTCTCCCTCCCTCCCTCCCTCCCTTCCCCCCCCCCTCTCTCTCTCTCTCTCTCGTGTGTGTGTGTGTGTGTGTGTGTGTGTGTGTGTGTGTGTGTATGAGCCGCAGGTTCTCACCTTACTTTTTGAGACAGGGATTCTTACTGAACCTGGAGCTTGCAAATTTGGCAAGTCTGGTTCCTTACTTGTTTTGGGAATCCTGCTGTCCCTCTTGCTGAGGGTTGGGATTACAGGTATGTGCTACCATTCCTGGCCTTATTTTGGTGGATGCTGTAGATCTGAACTCAGTCCTCATGTATGGTACCAACTGAGTCACCTCCCCAGCCACTCTACTGTTGTTTAGAAATCAGTCTTAGTATTGATGTCTTGCTCTTCATACCTGTTAATGTCAGCACCATAGCAAACACATGTGACTGACCATGAGGGTGTGTTTGAGGTGGCCGGCATACATTCGAAATTGACTCCAGGTACCATCTGAATGCAGAGCAGGACACATTGTGTGCCATAGCTTAAAGATGTGGAATAAATTAGGAATCTAAATTATGACACAGAAAGGAATAGTAGCTAGTCTCATCGTTCATATCCTTCAGGATATAATGCACGCTTTGTTTAACGAGTGAGTCGGAGTCAGGCAATCAGGATGACATGAAACATAAATTAGCATGGTTCTAAAACAAACACAAATATTTGTGCATCTTATTGTGCAATCAGGTACAGGCAGAGGGGGGAATGTGGCTGGCAGAGCCAGTCTGTTTTTAATTAAAAGAGCACCAAATAGAACCATCATGCTTAACATTAGAGAAAAAAAAAAAAAAAAACCCTCAATAAAATCTCCCAAGCAGCTTACTTATAAGAGGGCGATTGATTTTCCTGCAGACTGGCCACACTATGGATTTGGGTGATATGACTTATTGATTATTGCTCTCAGTGCTCCTAGCACTATTGACAGGTGGAAGATACACAGAACCCCCCTCTGCCATGATTTCCTCGCTGTCCAGGAAACTGCACATCTGGTTTCTCTCGGCTCTTACAGCTCTCCTTAGGGAAGGTTTGCAGAGTCAAGCCTGGCCTTTTAGGAAGTGACTTAATGAGGGTTGTTTTTACACTTTTTCTTTGGTTTCACTGCGATCTTTACACTTGTGCAGTGGCTTTTAAATATCACTTGCTCCTTGCTCTGCCTTTGGGAGCCATGTGGATGTCTGTCCTTCCTCAGAGCAGGGGTTTTCACAAGGTCGTTTAGAGCTCACAGGGGTGAGGGGTGAGGGGTCCTTTGAGAGCCTGGGAGGTCAATCACTGTTTCTTTATGATGGATTTCTTCCCCTCCATATATATATACATATACATATACATATACATATACATATACATATATACACACACACACATATATATATATATATATATATATATATATATACACATATGCATACATACACATATAATAGGCAAAAATATAAGCCTAAGCCTCTATTTAAATTTTGAAGGATATATTGTTATTGGCCACTAGCTTTGATTTATTATGAAGGATGGAGACCCATTTTTGTAATAACATTTCTCACCATCTGAAAGTTTATAGTGGTTTTTCATTCTTAATTTAGCAGGATTCAAACTTGACACAATGATGATGAAATTAACTTTGCCATCATAATTTAGCAAGTTGGCACCAACCTCAGAGCTTACCACCCTCTCTGACAAAGGGTTATTGCACACATAGGAGGCTCCCTGGAATCCTGTTTACAAATGCTATGTGGAACCTGTGGGTCACACTGAACATGTCCACAAGCCAGGCTCCACATACCCAGTGAGGGCAAAGCACATATCCTATCTATGTCCTATCTGACAAATCCATTGCAACTTAAATGCAATTTAAATACAATTATGGGGAGAAGCGTAATTAATTTTAAAATCATATTTAAGTGGTTTTTAGTCTGTGATCTGGCTCATTTAGTGAAAAAAAAAAAAGAATGTCATTAAGTCACTTACTCTGTGCATCTGAGATGCTTCCTCCCCAAGTCTTTGTGCTTTTATTTCCTTTCTTCCTTCTAGATGGTTCTGTGGTCAGAGTGATTACATCGTAAACTGTTTCAAAGCCCCAGTTCACAAGGCATCCTGCAGATGTGCCAGGACTCTGACTCACTTCAGTGCTTCTGTCCGATTTCTGTACCTGAAACATGACGGACCTTCCCTGTGGTGTGCGAGAGGATTCGCCCCTCTCCTTCTCTTACCCCCCCAGCTCCCATCTTGCCCAATACTTGCTGCTTGAGTTTTACTGCAATGCCTTGAATGTGGCAATGGACACGATTTCCTCATATTTGGACAAAAGGGAGATCAGCAGTAAAGGTAAAATGTTTAAAGAGGGAGATGGCCAGTGGTTTTCAACCTCTGGGTTGCAACCCCTTTGGGGGTCACATATCAGATACCCTACATATCAGATATTTACATTACAATTTATAACAGTAGCAAAATTATATTTTATAAAGTAGCAATGAAATAATTTTATGATTAGGGTCACCACAGCATGAGGATCTGTATTAAAAGACAACATGAGGAACCACTGTCTTAGTGGTTAAGAATGCTTGCTACTTTAAAAAAGAATCCAAGTTTGGTTCCCATCACCAGGCTCACAACAACCTGTAACCCCAGCTTTCGGGGATATGGCACTCTCTTCTGGCCTCCTCGGGCACCTGCATGTAAGTGCAAATAACCACAAACTGACACATAGAGCTACATGACCAAACCAACACACACACAAACACACAAACAAACAAGGAAAAAAAACTTTAAAGAAAAAGTATGAACACAGTTCTGCAAAGGTGAACTCATTTCATATTGTTCATTTTGATGTTGCCAATGTGGAGAAATTTCACTTGTGCCAAGTCTCAAATTGTATAATGTAACTGAAGTAAGAAGGTGTCCCCCTCCCCCTGTGTCTGTTTGTCTGTCTCTCTCTGTTTCTCTCCCCCCACCCCTTGTCTTCAACTTTGAAAGCTGAATCATCCTACTCATTGGCTTAGTCATGCAACATATTATTCTGAAAAGAGTACTTGCAAAGGGTTAAAATTATACTATTGGTTGTGTTAGTTCTCAATACTCTTTGTGCCTTTCCTTTCAGAGACTATTCCAGGGGTGATACCTGCTCTCAAGCTGGTCCTCAAGGATGCTATGGGCATCTGCTTACTGCCATCTCATCTCTGGTACAGACCTACCTAGCAGAGAACCTCGCCACCCTTGCTTTATAGCTGCTGAGATCCAGGGAACGTGCATACAGGCAGCCATTGAATAGGTATGATGACAGAGATGCTGCACTGTCCCTGTGGCACTCCGAACATGACAGCTTGATAGAGTGTTGGCTGAAAGCTTAGTTTGGCTTCTTAATCATTTAGTAAGGAAAGTATTCCATGGATGTGCTCACATGCTAATATATCTTACAAAAGAAACTTTCTCTCATGTTAATTTTCTTCTCTGGAAATTGAGGATATTAAATGTAGATAGACTTTATTTTCTACTGTCAGCCCCACATCATGACACAGAGACTTCTTATTAATTATAAAAGTGTGGTCTTTAGCTTAGGCTTTTCTCAACTTGCTCTTATAACTGAAATTAACCCACTTATATTAATCTATGTTCTGTCATGTGGTGTTACCTCTCTTTCATCTTGCATGTCCTGTTTCCTCTCTTCCTGGTATCTTCCATGTGCCTAGATTCCTCCTCCTATTCCTTTTTCTCCTTGGAAGTCCTGCCTATACATCCTACCTAGTTATTGGCCATTCAGCTTTTTATATCACAGCAATGTATCTTCACACAGGGTACAAATATCCCACAACAATTAAAAGCATCAACCTCTTTGGGCTGTTAGAAAATGGAAAGATGCAAAGAGGCTCATCATAGTACTGTAAAGAATAGATAATAAATGTTTTTACTTCAGCCCTCGCTCCCAGTACATTCTCTGTTTCTTTGCAAAGAATGAGCATTTATGTTACCAATGTGTGATGGATCTAATTGGTGAAGCCAGTAGGGCTGGGCTGTTCTTTCTGATGGTTTTAGGAATTCTATGACAGTTGCTTAATTGAATACCCATAGTTGTTATGAGTCTTCAGATTTCCAGTTTCCTTTGGAGTCACTTTCAGGTTCTTCTGGGTTAGCCTGTTCTCCTAGGGAGCTCTCTATTTCATGTAGGTTCTCTACCTTTTTAGCATGTAATGGTTTATAATGTTCCCTTGTCCATTTGTTTTATTTCTGTGAAGTGAGCACTAGCAGCCCTCATCCCCTTCTTTGTTTTAGAAATTGAATCTTCTTTTTCATTTTATCAGTCAGGCTAAATATTGTCAGTTTTGTTGCCCTTTCAAAGAATCAACATAATCAATGGTTTGATTTTGTTTCTCCTTGTTGTCTGTCTGATCGTATTCTTATGGTTTTCTTCCTTCATCTTACCTTGGTTTATTTATTATTTTTTTCATTTCCAACTTCTCAAATGTATTTTAAATACATATTTAAAATTTGTATTTATATACTTAGTTGTTTTTCTTTGTAATGCAAACCACATACAGTTCTCTTTGTTCACTATGTGGGTTCTGAAGTTTGAACGTATGTTATCAGGCCTGGCAGCAAGTGTCTCTGCCCACTGAGCCATCTTGCTTGACTTACTTAGGGTTACTATTGCTGTGATGAAACACCATGACCAAAGCAACTTAGGGAGGAAAGGACTTATTTGGCTTATACTTCCACATCACTGTTCATCATGAAAGGAAGTCAGGACAGGAACTCAAACAGGACAGGAACCTGGAGGAAAGAGCTGATGCAGAGGCCATGGAGGGGCACTGCTCACTGACTTGCTCTTCATGGCTTGCTCATCCTGCTTTCTTATATATCTTGATCTTATGGAGGCATTCTTGTTTGCTTTTGTTGTTTGAGATAGGGTTTCTCTGTGTAGTCCTGGCTGTTCTGGAACTCACTCTGTGGACCAGGCTGGCCTTGAACTCACAGAGATCCACTTGCTTCTGCCTTTTTTTAAAACTGAGGTTTCCTCTTCTCAGATGACTCCAGCTTGTGTCAAATTGACCTATAACTCTCCAGCACACCACCTGTGCCCACTGAGCAATTTCAGCCACCCTCTTTTTCTAGTTTCTTGAGATGGAGGGTTAAGTCACTGACTTGAGAGTATTTGTTGGTGCAGACATTTGCAGCTGGGCTTTTCTGATCAGTGTTTCCATGCGGCTGTGGGAATGCTGTATTCTTGCTTTCTACCATCTCAGAACGTGTCTATTTCCCATTGTGAACTTCTAAAACTTGGCCCATTTTTATTTAAAAGCGAGTTGTTTAATTTCTTTTTGTATTGCGAGCCTTCAGATATGTTTATAATTTCTATTTCCTCCATTGCATTCAGAGGATGCATTTTGTAGGATTTCGGTCCTTTAAAGCTGATTAATATTTCCTTCATGGCCTTGCTTGTGATCTCTCCCTAGAATGTCTTTGCGGTGTATTTGGGAAGAAGTTGTGCTCTGTTGTGCTAGCTAGAGCCTTCCAGTTATCTAGAGTTTGGAGTCTTCTAGAAGTTTCTGAGTGGAGCCTTCCAGGTGTCCCTGGGAGGAGCCTGCTAAGTGTCCTTGGGTAGAGTATTCTAGATATCTTTGGGTGAAGCTTCCTAGATGCCCAGGGTGGAGTCTCACTAAATCTAGTGGGTTTGTACCATTTTCCAAATCTTTTGTTTCTTTGGCTGTCTGCCTAGCGATTGTATCCATTGTCAAAAGTTGGGTTGAATTCTCTATTTCTCTCTTCATAGTCCACATTGATTTGTGTATTTCTGGATTCATTCTTAATGCATATATGTCTGTAATTGTTAAAACTTTTTACAGACTAAGTCTGGCCTTTATTAAATGCCCTTTGTACTGGTGACACTGAACTTATAGTCTGCTCTCTCCACAGGGATTCTTTATAAGTTCTCTTTTGCATGATGCACAAACTTGTACTTTTTTTTCCCCCACAGTGGAGCACTTTATCTCTTGACAGTAAGATCAGTTATTGGTAAGTGACCATTCCTCATAAGGCACACTACAAGTCCCAGCTCTACTGTGCCTCCTGGGGATTTGAAAGGACAGCACAACAGTGACCCCAAACAGTTCTGCAAACAAATCTCCAGCCTCTGTAGAGTCTTCTGCGGGGCGGGGGAGCTGGGTGAGCAGCTGTGTTCTGCTATCCCAACAAGCTTCTCTCGTGCTTCTCTGGGAGATGAGCTACCATGCCCCAGTTCTTGAACCCACTGATGTGACATCACAGTCCAGGCTGAGACCTGCGCTTCCAACTGAAGTTGGGGGATGAAGTTGGACCTAGAAGAATCCTGAAAACAGGTGACACCAGGGAAGAAGGACCTCCAAAAATCAATGCAAGAAAGAAACAGCAAAAATATTTGGAATTGACCTTTGCAGAGCTCTGGGGGTGGATGAAAAGTTTACAGCAGCTGGAGGAGCACTCAGGAAAAGGGGAGACAGACCTGGAGGGGGCCTGGGTCCTCTGGCACGGACTGATCGGGGCCCCAGGCCCTCCCCAGCCAAGCAGCATGGCCTGAAGTCCCAATGAAAGCAGCAAGGGGCGGACCCTGAGTGGTGACATCTCCACACTCACTCTTGCCTTGCTAGGCCAGCTCCCAGCCCCCCAGAAGGACCCCACTTCTAGGGCTGTCTTTATCTGCCTGACTCATAGTTCACGCAGTGGGAAGGCCTCTGCCTGGAGGTGTGTTTGGTTTCTGTTTGCAGCACTTCTCCTCTCCCGAGTTCAAAGACAACTGCGTGAAGTAATAATTAGGAATATGTGTTGATAGGCACACAATATACAGAGGTATAATTTGTGTGACAATAACAGCCCAAAGGACAGAGGAGAAAATGGATGTACACTGTCTTTGTACACTATTGAGACCAAATTGGTATTTTATATTTTATATTGTTTTGTTCTTTTATTCTATTTATTCTTTGGGGATATATATATATATTTGTGTGTGTGTGTGTGTGTGTGTGTGTGTGTGTGTGTGTGTATGTGTGTGTGTATTGTGTGAGGTATATTCATATGTGAATACATGTGTACAGGTGTACATGCATTTGCATGTATATCTAGAAGCCAGATGTCATCATCCAGTATCTTGCTCTATTACTCTCGATCCTATATTTTATGACAGTTTCTTACTCTACCTTGTTGTGGGATATTTGCACACTGTGCGAAGATGTAGTGCTGTGATTGGTATCATAAAAAGCTGGTTGGCTAATGGCCAGGAGGCAGGAGGTGAGACTTCCGGGCAGAGAGAGAACTCTGGGAAGGAGAAAGGCAGAGTCACCAGCCAGACTCGGGGAAGCGAGATGGGTAGTGCAGAGATGAGGTAACACCACATGGCAGAACATAGATTAATATAAATGGGTTAATTTAAGTTACAAGAGCTAACTGGAAAAAAGCCTAAGCTAAAGGCCAACCTCTCATAATTAATAATAAGTCTCTCTGTCATTATTTATGAACTGGTAGCAGATGAGAAAGCTTGCTACAGAACCTGGAGCTCACTTATACAACTAGACTGGCTGGCCAGGGAGCCCTTTGGGGTTTTCCTGTCTCTGCTTTCCAGCATTGGAGTTACAAGCACATGCCACCAAATAAGTTAACATTAACCCAAACTAGATAAGACATGTAGAAAACAAACCTCAAAATGATAGACAACAAACCAGAAGGTGAGGGGCTGAGGCCCGTCACTGAGGCCAAGGGGTACTGGGAAGTAGGAAAGTCCATGAGCATCTTGCACTGCTGGGTTAAGGGGACACACGGCACCACGGGAAAACTTCAGAGACTTTTTGAGGACTCTCATGCATCTTCCAGGTTCCTGGATGCATCGCCCTGGAAAAGCTAGAGCTCTTCTTGCCCTGCTCTTTGCTCCTGTTGATTTTTGTTATTTAGATGATTATTCTTAGCCCCACTGAAGAATAGGATGATTTCCTTGGCAGCCAAAAGTAGAATCACTTTGTTTCTCACCACGGGACAAGTAAAATTGACATCCTCCCCCCTTCCCAGTGAGGCATAATTAGAAATTAGAGTCACATCAAACTGTTCACTGCAGCTGTAAACTCTGGCAGGGAAATGATGGGCACCTTGGAACCCTGTCAGCCATGAGTTTACTGTAGGTGTGCATGTGTGCCTATGTGGGTGCACAAGGCTATACACATGCACTTGTATGTGTTTGCACATGCACAATCCCGTGAATGATGGTATGTGCTCTGTGCAGGCTTGGTATTGCTTCCCATGTGCAATCAAAACAGAATTTGTACTTTGAGGTCATTCTTAAAGTATCCAAGAGTCTGCCTCTTTTTAATGGGAAAACATGGACCTCCACTTGTTGAAACCCACACTGCTTATAGTTAGCCCCTAAAGGCATTAGCGTCTGTCACCAAGGCAGAGTCAGTCTGAGTGGTATGAAGGCTCAGGCTGGTGTTCATGAGCCACAGCCTGCCTGTGACCATGGATACAATGCACCCAGTCGCCGGTGTCCACTGTGACTGTGGCTGGCCTGCACACCTGCCCAATACATTGTGTCTGTGTGTGTTCTGTTGGAAGAATGTGTGGCCACAGCAAGGACGATTCAGGCTGTGAATGTTTGACAAGTGGAGTTTGGATGGAAGTTTAGTTCATTGTGAGTTTTAAAATTACAGGTCTCAAGTAAGAGATTGATTTTTTTTCTCTAGAAATTATATGACTGCATGCATAGCTTTATAAAATATGATACATTGTAAGCATTTATTTGAAAACCTTCTGAATTCTGTCAAAATAACCGTATGGAGGATAGATGTAGATAATTCCTATGGCAGCAGGGAAACCCCATAGGCTGGTACACATCTAGGTACCATTTAGGTACTCCTCAGAACAGCAGAGGAACACTCCCAGGGGCTTTTTACTGTTCTCATGTTCTGAGACTCTGCCACTCTGCTTTGGACTCCAGAGAACCAGGACTCCAGAGAACCAGGACTCCAGAGAACCAGGACTCCAGAGAACCAGGCCCTTTTTATTCCAGGCCCCTTTGGCAAGATCTCTCCTGTGCCACCTGAGAGGCCTTTTTACAGTTTGTTGCTGAAGACCAATTCTTATTCTTCCCCATGTACCCAGGAAGCTCAGCATGGCATGGGGTGTCTCCATGACGTTATACACCTGCATTTCCCACAGCAGCTAGGGAATTAAAGGCACAGTCTGTTGCCAGTCTCTGACATTTACCTAGGATACAGAGTGTTTCAGGGTGTAAGTGGTGATACTTTTCCAAGAAGGTTAAATGTACCCTGGGGAGGGTGTGTTTGGTGGAGCACACCTTTAATCCCAACACTGGGGAGGCAGAAGCAGGCCTGGCCTACATGGAAAATTCTAGGACAGCCAGGCAGGGCTACAAAAAGAGTTGTAGTTGTTTGTTTTGTTGTTTTACTCCATTACTCTTTACTCCTCGCAGTGTGGGGTGGTGGTGGAGGGGAAGGTGCCACCCTGCTCCCAAATAAATCACACAAAGGCTTATTCTTTCTTACGAATGCCCAGTCTTAGTTTGGCTTATTTCTAGCCAGCTTTTCTTTCTTTTTGTCATTTTTCTTTATTAAGAAATTTTCTACTCACTCCACATGCTATCTACAGATCCCCCCTTCCCCCTCTCCCCAGCCTTCTTTCCCAAGCCACCCCACATCCCCACATCCCCCAAATCGAGGTCTCCCATGGGGAGTCAGCAGAGCCCAGCACACTGAGCCTAGGCAGGTCCAAGCCCCTTCCCACTGCACCAAGGCTGTACAAGGTGTCAGACCACAGGCACCAGATTCCAGAAGCCTGCCCATAGACCAGGGACAGATCCCAATCCCTCTGCCTGGGTGCCCCCCAAACATTTCGAACCAAACAACCATCTCCTATATCCAGAGGGCCTAGTCCAGTCCCTTGGGGGCTCCACAGCCACCAGTCCACAGTTCATGGGCTTCCACTAGTGTGGCCGATCCTCCCATCATGATCTCGATGTCCCGTGCCTGAAGTATCTCTCCTCTCTCTCATCAATTGGATTCCCGGATCTCAGCCTGGTGCCCGGCTGTGGATCTCTGTGTCTGACTCCTCTATCACTGGACAAACTAGCCAGCATTTTTTTTTAACTTAAATTATCCCATCTACTTTTTGCCTCTGGGTTTTTTTTTTTTTTTTTTTTAACCTTTGTCTGTTTCTGTATACCATTCTTTCTTACTCCGTGACTTGCTGTGTAGCTGGGTGGCAGGCCCCTGGAGTCCTCCTCCTTATCCTGCTCCTTTGTCTTCTCTTCCCAGATTTCTCCTCCTACCAGTCTCTGCCTACCAGTCCTGCCTATCATTTCTCCTGCCTTGCTATTGGCTGCTCAGTTCTTTATTAGACCAATCAGGTGTTTTAGACAGGCAAAGTAACACAACTTCACAGAGTTAAACAAATGCAACATAAAAGAATGTAACACATCTTTGCATCATTAAACAAGTATTTCACAGCATAAAGTAATATAACACATCTTAAAATAATATTCCACAGCAGAGAGTCCCTGTCTCAAAAGACACAGACAAACAAAAACAAGGTGCTATAGGGAAACACAAGTAGGATGGTGATCATATTTTATGGATGGCAGGTAAATGGTGCTCAGGGCACTCTGCCTTGTTACAACTGAGTGAGAAAAACAGTTATACCAGCACACATTTGCCAAGAGCCAGTGACAGGCCTTGACTTGTTCTATGACTCTAGGAAGGTTCCCAGCCACTCACAATTCCATTTTCTTATCACTGGAACCAGTTAGGAAGCTTAGGGCATAATCTTATTCCACAGAGCAGACATCATCATCTTGGTGTTCAGATGGACAGATGGATGTCTAGAGAGGTCACATGTCATGCTAGGACAGTGGTTCTCAACCTTCCCAATGCTGTAATCTTTTAATACAGTTCCTCATGTTGTGGTGACCCCCAACCATAAAATTATTTTTGTTGCTACTTCTTAACTGTAATTTTGCTACTGTTATGATTCATAATGTAAATATTTGTGTTTTCTGACGGTCTATGGTGACCCTGTGAAAGAATCATTGGACCCCCCCCAGGGGTCATGACCCATAGGTTGAGAACCAATGTGCTAGGAAAATGGGTGGTGGGTGACAGGCATAGGAGATCAGCCTATGTCCCAGCTTGTTCTTCTCTTTCACAGTATGTTCCCTCCCAGGGGAGGCCTGGAACCACGGACCAGAGGTCGCCTACCCAAAGGGGCTAGCCTTCATTTCATGTCTCCTCAATATAGTGCAGTGTAGAAGGGATGGTATTCCTGTGAGCCAAGCTCCTCTAATTCCTGGAGCAATTCTTAGTAGGATTCTAATTTAGGACATTAAATTTTTTACTCTCACTGGAGACAACTTGTTCTGGTTTAAATGTGAAATGTCTCACAGGTTCACATGTTGTGTGGTTGGTCTCCAGCTAGTCATGTGGTTTTGACAGGTGCTTGAAACTTTAGGAGGTAGAGTCTAGCTAATAGAAGGAGATCCCTAGATCTCTAGGGGTGCACCTTTAAAGGGCATCTTGTCATAGTTTCTCTCTCTTCTCCTTCTTCTTCTTCTCCTCCTCCTCCTCCTTTCTCCTTCCTTCCTTCCTTCCTTCCTTCCTCCCTTCCTTGTCACTATGAAGTGAGCAACCTTGCTCTCTCTGTATCTAAGATGTGCTATGCCTTGCACTGAAACGAACCAAGGGAGCCAGGGAACTGTGAATGTGCTTCCTTTAAGCTGTTCTTGTCAGATTCTTGTTATGGCAACAGAGAAGCTGGCTAACACAGTGGAAGGACAGACTGACTTTCTAAGGAGAAGGTGACATGCTGGGAAGTGAGGTTCTGCCAAGGGTCTTAGTTATGAGGGCAGCAAGAGGGATGGGGAGACTCTGAGCACAATGGTGGTGCTGTTAAAGAAGTCACATATACTTCTCTCTGCCTTTTTCCAAGGCAAGGTCCTCCTGTTCCTGGACATTGAATGGATAAGAGGCCACTGTCTAAGCATCCTTTCTGGGAAGGCTGGTGGGTGGAGACCCTAAGAATTTTTCCATGTTATCTGGGCCCAATTTTGCTGCCAGTCCCTGAACTTCTGTGTCCAACCCAGCTTAGATCAAAGGACAACAACTCTCAGGGCCCCAGGTGCCAGCTGGTGCCCTTCGGTGGACCTCAGCACAAGGACAGACCAAGAGAGGTCGAAGAGGGGTTGAAACAACCCATCTGGCATATGCCTAGGTCAGAGAGGCAGGAGGCAGGGCTGCTCAACCTACTGAGGCCAGCTGCCATCTTGGAGGACTCGGACAGGGCTGGTGTTCTATAACAGAGGGGCTTCAACCTAGGGCCGGATCTTGGGCTACATCAAGCAAGCATGGCCTATTTCCTCACTTCCCTACTGCATTCTTTCAATCGATCAAGAAGAGGGCAGAGTGGAGGCAAGGTGTGGCAGGCTATGGATCCTCCTTGCCCAGCAGGCCTCTCCTGGGGGGGTCTTCACAGTGGGGGACAGAGCTTTCTCCTCCATGTTGGGCTGTAGACTTTCCACCGCTGTTGCCATTGTCCCTGTATCTCCCCATTCTTGCTGAGGTGTTTCTGCCCCAAGGATAAGAGTCAGAAAAGGTAGGGGTATGTGCGTGTGTGTGTGTGTGCGTGTGCGTGTGCGTGTGCGTGTGCGTGTGCGTGTGCGTGTGTGTGTGTGTGTCTGTGTCTGTGTCTTTGTCTGTGCCTGTGTCTGTGTCTGTGTTTAGGGCTGTGAAGATATGAATTGGGAGGTAGAGATAAGGTGGCTGTGAATGCCGTGACTGACCAGAAAGAACTGAAGTGAGCACTCAGAGGTAACGCCAGGCTCACAAGTGCACATGATGCCCTGGTGCTTTAACAACATGAGACAGGTCTGAGATGAGTGAATACCAGCTCAGAAACATCACTGACAGAGGAAACAGCTCTAGAACAATGTCACCAGAGCTTTGGGGGTTCCTATGCTGCTGTGATGGTTATGGGCAGGTTAAGCAGAGCAGCCCTGCTGAGCAGGGAAATAGGACCTTCCCTTCACTCCCAAGTGCAAAGATATTGCTAGAGGCTATTCTTCCCGAATCAGGCCTGCAATTCCTTCCCCGGGGTCTCAAGTAGCACATTCCTGGTGAGGACCATTTTAAGAGCCATGCCATATTGCCTGCCTTCTGTTGTCCAGTATTGAGCCACTAGCCAGAAACTTTTGACATGCCTGGACGAGTCTTGAGTTATTAGAAAATAACTTAACATTTCCTTATCTTTCTGCTACAGTGACCATTAGTAACAATGTTTTGTGGTTAGGTTGCTTGGTTGGGTTGCTTGGCAACTCAACAGTCCCCTGATCTTTTCCCAAAGAAAGTTTCCTGATCTGCTTACTATAAAACCCACCTGAGAAAAATAAAATTTTGCAGCTTGATCAGAATACTGTCTTGATGTCAATTCTTTGTGTCTCTTGTCCCTTTCATTCGTCATTCCCCCCTTCTGGGGTCTCTGCTGAAGATCCCGCTGGCTGGGACACATTCCAGTGTCGGGTAGGCTGCCAGATAAAGTCAAGACATACCTTGTACTACTGCTACTTACTGGGCCAAAGTAGGTGGACGTGGAAAGAGAGGAGATCTGATAGCTCAGACTCTGCCCAAGACTGTCAGAAGTAGAATTCTGCCCTCTGGTTGGCAGAACTCACAGCTCGATGCTGACACTATGTAGAACCTAGTTCATAGTGGGCGCCCTTTACTGACTCGACCAGGGATGCCGCATTCACCTTAGCGGGAAGCACTCTGTACTTGCAGAGTCCCGGCACAGCACACACCGGCTTGGCAGCAAGCAGCTTTGGTGAGCAGAGGAGGTTGGCAGTGAAGGAATATAGGCACAGAGCCACGGGCTCCCAGCCTCAGCATCCCTGGATATGAACAGAGGGAATAGCTTCCAAGGCCACGGCAGCCGCCTGCACCCAGCCCTTGTTGCCCCCTCTGCCCGCCGTGGCTTTGCTGAAAATAACACATTTCATCATTTGTCATAATTACAAGCATCTGATGACATGAAACGCAGGCCTGCCTCCCAGCCTTGCCAAGACTGACAATACAGGGAGTGTGGGCGTGTGAGCCTGTCACCCTGAGATCCCTGAGTTCCGTAAAAGGTCATACGCGACCATAGAGAGCCGTTCCTCCCAAATGCTTGGTGTGCTTACAACAGAACTAACAATTACCAGGTCTTCATCCCACTCTTCTCTGCAACATGGAATTTCCTGCCGTGTGAAGGCCTCGCGTGCAGGAGTAAATTGGTGAACCCGAAGCCTAGCAGGACCCTGCAGGTGCGGCTCCCGCCTCCTGCATTGTCTGTACCCCCGCGGGGGTTTCCCCAGACAGTCAGCCGCAAACAAGTTGGCTTCATTTGCTTTTTTGTTTGGATTTCAAAAAATTCTCACTTTCAAGAAATCTTAACATCTTACCTTCCTTCCTTCCTTCTTCTTCTTCTTCTTCTTCTTCTTCTTCTTCTTCTTCTTCTTCTTCTTCTTCTTCTTCTTCTTCTTCTTCTTCTTCTTCTTTTTCTTCTTCTTCTTCCTCCTCTCCTCCTCCTCCTCCTCCTCCTCCTCCTCCTCCTCCTCCTCCTCCTCCTCCTTCTTTTTCTGTGTTTCTTTCACACAGGTTTAGACTCCAATAGCTACTTTAAGCTAGGCTTTCAGTCAAAATAACAAATTCCTCACCAATGTTAGAGCTTTTGTCTACCTAGGGTTTTGGATCACTCGCCCAAGATTTCCTCCACTTTCTCCCCTTAGCTTGGGCTCTATGAGTGTGGTGGTATCAGGGGCCTTCTCCTGAGCAGACTCCTACTCTTCTCTGTGTCCTCAGAGGAGTCTCCTCAGCCCTTAGATCAGAGCAATTATTGTCCAGCCAGTGACTGTGAAAAAGATGTTAGTGCTTAAAGAATGGTTCTCAACCTTCCTAACGCTGTGACATTTTTATGTCACAGTTCCTCATGTTGGGGTGACCCTAACCATAAGATTGCTTTTGTTGCTACTTCATAACTGTAATTTTGCTACTGTTATGAATCACAATGTAATTATCTGTTTTCAGATGGTCTTAGGTCACCCCTGTGAAAGGATCATTTGACCCTCCCCTAACCCCACCAGAGGGGCCACAACCCACAGATGGCTTAAAGGGAAGGCAGAGGTGGGTACCGCTGTGGGTGCCAACGGGACTGTGAAGCTTCTGTGGGTGACAAACTGTGACCTAGGTAACACTCATCTTGGGGACCATTGGGTGAGGTGTCCTGTGCAGCTCTTCACCTCAGTTATTTTTCCAGGAGCTGCTTCGACCCAGGTGTCTCCTATGAAGGAAGTTTCTTGGGCTTTGTGCTAGTGACCTACTGAGTTGTGTTCTGGGGCTTCCTCATAGATCCCACAGGCCAGGGAGTTTAATCACTCCATTAACATTTTCATATTCCTCAGGCTGGGAGTTTAAGATCTGGATATCAGCAAGGATGCTCTCCCTGACATTTTTTTAATTGGCTTTGATGGCACATTCTTTCCTGTCCTCACAGGGCCCTCCCCTGTACATGTGTGCTATAATTGCCTCTCATTGGCCCCAGCTACATTTAGATTAAGACTAATGTTGACCCCCATCCTTCCTACAGAGTATGTATCTAGATGAGGCTACTTTCACAGGTTGTAGGGACACTGTTAAACCTATTAGAAGACTCTATAATCCTGTAGGAAAAGATGGAGTGTGGCTTTCTCCCACCCTCAAATTCTTACCAGCTACCTTAGATGTCTCCAACACTCAAGAAAGGGTTCATTGCCTGCCTCTGTCACTGTGGTTTTTGACCATAGCTCAAACAAGAGCCAGAGTGAGGTGAGTGGCATGCTGCCCTCAGGCCTCTGGGCATCAGTTCTCCCCTAAAAGGTCACAGAGGCTGGGGCAGGAGGACCTTTTGTCATTCGGCTCAGAGCTAGATGGGAGGATGGGGTAGGCCTGGGTGTCACCAGAAAAGGCTTCAGGAATGACTCCTGCAAGTGTTTAGACTGAGTAAGTGATACAGTAGCAGCAGGTGGTGTACGATAGCTCAAGCTGGGAGAGATGGTGATGAAGAGCCCAGGAACTTTAGCCTACTAACGGGCATATGATTGGGGCAGTGTCCTGCAGGTTTTTTTTTTGTTTTTTTTTTTTTTTATGTCCCAAGAACCTTCACAGATCAGGTTGTTCACCTTCCTCCTCCACAACATTGGGTTCTGGCAGGAATTAATATCTTAACAGTGGTGGGAGGTGTCCAGTGTCCAAGATCCCCTGTACCCCAAAGTCAGGTCCCCAAATAGGATGTGAGTCCCTATACCTACTCAGCTCAGTCTGCAGCTCAGCTCCATTGGTCTGCAGACCCATCTTGTCCCCTCGGGTCCACACCTGTGTCTGGCTGATGAGTCTGCTCTTTTGAGAACCTGAGCCACATCCATGAGCATAGGCCTCCCATCTTTCATGGGACACAGGTCACAGGAGCACCTTTTCCACTCCCTGTACCCTGTGGAAGGGGGTGGGACACAGGGTGAGTCCTGGTGTCCACCACAGTATCAGCTGTCAGATTGCTAAGGGCACATCACACACATAGGAGAACCAGAGGGTGAGTACCAGGGGCAGGGACAGGGTAGGTGGAGACTTTCTATTCAATTCTTCTTATGCCCTCCCAGCAAAGTCCATTGTTAAAGACACCACTTTCTTTTCACTGGGATAGATAACTTTTTTAGTAACACCAAAGGCAGCATTCCACTTACTTGTAGAAGCATCTAAATGTGGTAGAGAGGATGTGGATGCAGGTCCAGTCATTCTAGGTCTAAACAGGGGATATAGAACCCACCGGATGATGCCTGCATGCTTGCAGGTAGGATCCAGCACAATCCCCACATGGTTCATTGTACAGATGAGAGGAATACTGGTTAGCAGGGGGCATGGCTTGAGTATTTGGGCAGTGATGGCCAGCAGGGCCAATGAGTTCAGACAGGTGCCCAGAGTTTTCTAAGTTGCTCCTGTTCTACCCAGTGTGTTCTGTCATGTGTAACAAAAGATATTCTATAGCTCCTTTATTTATGTTTATTTTTTATGTTTGTGAGTGGTTTCCCTGCATGTATATGTGCACACTACATATGTACAACCCCCAAGGAGGTCAGAAGAGAGTATTGAATCTCCTGAAACAGGAGGTATAGGTGACTGTAAGCTGCCTTGTGGGTGTTGGGAATTGAACCCGAGTGTCCTTCAAGCACAGCAAGTACCCTTAACTGCTGATTCACCTTCCCAGTCTCTCTCTGACTCATTTTTAGTGAGGGAGAATCAGTACAACGTGCTTACTCAGGAAGGATATGGCCAGTGTCATGGTGCTTCTGCAGATCTTCTGGATAGGGAAAATGGACGTGTGTCTCCATTGTGGTCAGAAGAGGTACTGTCCCCTTGAGGTATCCACAAGCTGAGAAAAGTTGGCTGAGATCCCTAACTCACTACTGGCTCCAATGGGCCTGAGGCAATAGTCAGGAGAAAATGGCCACCTCACTAGTCCTTAGGGTTCGATGGGGAGCTTCCACAGCCTCCTCACTAGCCTGTTTTCTGCTCAGCTCATTAACAAGTTACTTATAGGTAGAAAAGACAGAAATGTGCATGCACGTGCACACACACACACACACACACACACACACACACACACACGGGGAGGAAGAGGGGGGAGATTTGCTGTGTGGAGACCATAAAAACAGGCCAATTTTGTGAAGAGCAAAATGATCTAAGAGTGCAGAAGTAGCTACATAACATGGACACTAGTCAGATGAAGAGATCAGAAGATTCCAGGCTTCCATTTCCTGAGTATGGTAGATATCGATGTCTGTAGTAGTTTATTACAATGTCAAAAGTCTTCAACAATGCTGCTGTGTAAGTCAAGCAAGTCCAGCTCCAGATCTTATCCTCCAGGAGGTCATATCCTCCCAAGATTCTCATGTTCCATCAGAAATGACTCTTCATAGCTGAGTCTTAGACCCTGTAAGATAGTTACTGACCTGCCAATTAAAGTCATAATTGCACCCAGGATGATACCCTTTCTGAAATACCTGAGCCTGTGGCATCAGTTAGTTACCAACCCCTGAGCTTTCCTGAGTTCCTGGGACATTTCTGTCTGGGTAGACATGCTGATGTGGTCCTTCTGGGGAGAAGGCCTGGTCCAAGGAGCTGTCCAAGTGCTGAAGCTGACAAAGTCCCATGACAGGACCAGCCCCTTTTCGTCACAGTCTACTATGTTGAAATACAAACATCAGAACTGCATGTGGTGCTATCCTGTTAACACCACATGACCATCCATGCTCTGACAGGAGAGCAATAGATGACAAAGGGTACACTGTGTCAAGAGTCAGTGGCATGTTACAATTCCCTATGTTTAAAAGTTGAAGTGGAATCCAGACTCGGCCCACCTTTGTTTTTGAAGCTTGCTACCATGTTGCAATCATAATTTCACAGCCCAAGGGGCCATTTTGACTTCTCTTTGCTTCCTTCTCTTTTCTCTCCCCTACTCTTCCTTTGCCTTAGGAAGCTGTTCCCACAGGACAATGGGTTTGCATTTTAAACAAAAGCCAGGAATTCAATACAAATATAGCTGTGTTAAATATTAAGCAATTCATGGCATACATTAGAAAATACTGTACAATTTGGTTCTATTGTATAGAAATTAAGACTTAATCATGTAGGTTTTTTTTTTTCCTTTCTCAGTTTTGATTGTGACATTTCTTTCTTTTTATCCACTGTGATTTTAAACCTAGTCAACAACTCCACTCTGTGCTTTATAGAAATAGAGTTGTTACATTTCATTTTGTTAACATCTTTATGATGCACCCACCAAGTGTAATTTTATAATAAAAGACTATAACACATAGCTGTTTTAACAATTATAGTTTAATGTTTGTGTTTTAATTTGCAACCTACAAAAAGGAGCAATTTTAACATCTTATATTATGGAGTAATCATTCAGTTGTGGGAGCCATCAGGGAGCAGCATGTTCTTCCCTCCTCTTCTTATGGTTCCCTTTCTGTAACTGCAGAACACTGCCCAGGCCAGCAGAGACCACAGGAGCAACCCTTGACCTTGTTTAGATGTAGCATTATTCTGTTTTTCTTAACATGTGCATGTGTGTGTGCATGTGTGCACATGTAAGTGTTGACTCAGTTCCATATTGTAATGACAGCTATAGATCTGTGACGAGCTCTGAAGCAGCATTTTTCAGCATATGTTTCCCAAGCCTCTGTTTCACAGCCTGACAGTTACTGACCATTATGAATCTTTGTAAACTTGCTGTTTCAAGAATGACCCAAAATGCAATCAGTTTGAATTTTGGCTTTTACCACACAGCATCATTCCATTGAGATAGTTTTGAGAAGCTGACTACATTCTGCAGAGCCTGAGATGACTGGGCTGTCTGTATGTCCTCCTGTGTCTGGGCACTTGGTCTCAGCTGGTGGCACCAATTTGAGAGATGATGGGACCTGGCTGGAGGAGAAGAGTCACTTCCTTTCCCATTCTCTGCTTCCTTGTTGGCCAGGAGAAATGGCAGCTGCATGTTCTTGGCACCATGGGTGGAGCCCCTCCCAAACTCTGCCTTCCTCATGTGACAAACTACAATTCTACTGCAACTATGACATTGTTTCTGACAGGTGTTTTGTCAAGTGGCGAGGAAGGTAAATAATAGAAAGGGCAAATACCCTGCCGCGGTTTGAATGAGAACGGGTAGCACAGGCTCATATGTGTGAATGACTGTTTGGGAAGGATTAGAAGGTGTGACCTTGTTGGAGGAGGTGTGTCACTGGCGGGGGGGGGGGGGGGGGTGGGAAGGCTTTATGGTCTCAAAAGCCCATGGCAATCCCAGTCTCTCTCTGCCTGTTGCCTGCAGAGCAGGATGTACAGTTCTAACACCATGCCTGTGTGCTTCCCAACATGATGGTCAAGGACTAACCCTCTAAAACTGTAAGAAAGCCCCCAATTAAATGTTTTCTTTTATAAGAAAGTTACATGTGTTGGAATAATTAGAGTGGTCCACAGCCAGTAGTCTAACCATCCCAACAATGGCTGTCTCACAATGGGAAGCCAAAGAATCCAATATTATTCTGTCCATGAACCTGGATGTCTCAGAGCATCTTAGATACACACCAGAATCCTGAAGAAGTCGGCTCTAATGCCAGTGGAGAGATGAACTTGATAATGAGTGAGGACAAGCACGCAACAGCTTCTTTATTTTCTGCCCTTTATATAGACTACCACCAGGAAGTGGGGCCCAGAGTTAAGGTTGATGTTTCCACCTTGAATGATAAAATCAGGAACAATTCTCACATGTACACCCAGAAGCTTGGGTTGGGGTTAATTCCAGATAATTAAGTTGACAACAAATAAGAGGTATCACACACCCTAGTGAATTGCTGGCTACAGGGGGATACCCATGTTTAGAGTTTTAAGAAACTCACAAACTGCTCCTGAGTAGCATTCTATTCTGCATTCCCATCAGCATAAACAATCCAGTCTCTTTGCATCCTTGTCTACTGTGAAACTATCACTGTCTGTCTAAGTTATAAATTCAGTTACTCTAATGGTTGTGAAATTTCAGACTGTGTCCTTCACTTTGGTGGAGTTTTGGTACATTTAAACTTACATTACCAGTCTGCTTCTGTGAGGTTGGGTTCAAGGGTGTGTGGTTGCTATGATTTAACATTGGCATTCTTGCAGCTGTGAGGCCTGTTGTGATGTCCCTGTTTAATTCTTACATTGTTGGTTCACCTCTCTTTTTAAACTCTTTCTTTTTTTTTCTACTTTCAAAAAATTTATTATAATTGTGTTTTAATTTTACACATCAGCCATGGGTTCCCCTGTCCTCCCCCCTCCTGCCCCCATCCCCACCTTCTCCCCTTGGCCCTCCCCTCCATTCCCATCTCCTCCAGGGCTAAGACTCCCCTGGGGATTCATTTAAACCTGGTGGATTCAGTACAGGCAGCTCCGGTCCCCTCCTTCCAGGCTGAGCAAAGTGTCCCTGTGTAAGCCCAAGGTTCCAAACAGCCAGCTCATGCACTAAGGACAGGTCCAGGTCCCACAGGCTGGGTGCCTCCCAAACAGTTCAAGCTATTCAATTGTCTCACTTATCCAGAGGGCCTGATCCAGCTGGGGGCTCCACAGCCTTTGGTTCATAATTCATGTGCTTCCATTTGTTTGGGTATTTGTCCCTGTGCTTTTCCAATCTTGGTCTCAACTATTCACACTCTTACAGTCCCTCCTCTTTATCGACAATTGGACACCTGGAGCTCCACCTAGGGCCTGGCCAAGGATCTCTGCATCCACTTCCATCAGTTATTGGATGAGAGTTCCATCATGACCATTAGGGTGTTTGGACATCTGATCACCAGACTAGTTCAGGTCAGGCTTTCTCTCGACCATTGCCAGCAGTCTACAGAGGATGTATCATTGTGGATTTCTGGGACCTCTCCAGCACTCTGCCTATTCCTGTTCTCATGTGGTCATCATTTATCATAGTCTGTTATTCCTTGTTCTCCCTTTCTGTTCTTGATCCAGCTGGGATCTCCTGCTCCCCTAAGCTTTCTTTCCCTCAAACCTTGCCCTTCATTACTCCCACTGTCGTCCAGGTTGTTCATGTAGATCTCATCCATTTCTCTGTCATTGGGCAATCCCTGTGTCTTTCCTAGGGTCCCGTTTTCTAGGCAGCCTCCCTGGAGTTGTGCAGCAGTCTAGTCATCTTTGTTTTACATCTAGTATCCTACTATGAGTGAGTACATTAAATTTTTTCTATAATTCTAGAGATTATAAGGATTAATTTACTTGACCAAAAGCCCTTTTTGTGTGTTTTGTTGGTTTCCTTTAGGCTTTTCTTGTTTTAAATTTTATTTAAGTATACTATTACTTCCTTTTTCTACTTGATTCAGTTTCCTTTGACCTTGTAATTTTAGATCTTGACATTGGAACCCAAGTATTGATTTGAGATCTTTATGTCTCTCAGTGTAAATGAGTGTGGCTACGATTTTCCCTCTCAGCATAAATTTGGCTGCATCTCACATACTAAGACACATGTATTCTTACTTTCATTTGGTGTTTGGAGTATACACACCCCAGAATTTTGACATCTTCCCATTGGAGTCATCTTTTTATCATAATGTAATAACCCTCCTTTGAAAGTGTTTTCTCTACTTTATCTGATATCAGTACGACAACTCCTGATTTTGAAAATTAAAACACTATTTAAATTAGTTAGCTATACATCTCTATCCCCAAACTGAAACTCTCTGTCCTTAATAGATACACACTCACATACAAACACGGATATGTAACATGTGTAGGAACATGCAATAGATACATAATCACATGTGCATAAAAACAGTCACACAGATGCATGCAAGACATATAGGCTCACATACATCAAACATGCTTTATCTTTTTTTCCTGCTAAGATGAGTGGCACTTAGGTTTTTCTGTAGGTCAAAGCCAGAATGAACCATGTTTGAGGGCCTTGCTTACCTCCTGTCTCTCTCCCCACTTTTAATTGATGAACATATGCTCATGGATTCTGTTTGTGTCTCTATTTTCATTTCCTCTTTATATTATTGTAATTTTTTGAGTGGACAAATTTTATGTGTTTTCTTCAGGAAGCCCAGTCTTTGTATTTCCTACATGAGGCTACCAAACTAGTATTTTAAAATGTTCATGTCACCATTTACTTTTATCTCCCATGCCTTGATTTCTGCTGAGGAATAAACTACACATGGGCAAGCCAGAGACCTGGTCATTCCATTCATGTCTGGAGAATGCACTGTTCCACCTTGCTGAGAAACTCTGGTCCTCTAAACCACTCTCCTTCTTTGTCCCCACCATTCCTGATGAGAGGCACTCTAACCAGACTTGAGTGCCTCAGGATGACTGATTGTCTTCTTTTGGCTATCATTGTAGCCCTTATCCAGTATTGGGTCTGCTGTACTAAACCAGACCATTGTTAATGTTGACACCTGTACTGCAAGGCAAGATGTTTCTCCAGGGATCCCATCATGGTTGGCTGCTTAGCATAGGGTAGAACTTGTTTATGTTCTACCTTCTTTTGTCCATCTTTAAGGTGGGAGATCTGTGAGATCAAAATTCATTGGAAAATTCACTGTAACTCCCAAACTGTAAAAGTCAACTTATTTAAAAGATGTTTTTATTTGTATTAAGCATACACATTTATCATATCAATAAAATGTCTAAGAATGGACCAATCACATACACTTCAAGCTAATCCAGAGGGGTCCTGACCCTGGATCTTGTGGCAGGTTCTAGACATTGGGGAGCTCACATACAGTCCAGTCCTCAGGTTGCTGTAGACAGTCACCTTGTTGACTTTATCTATATGACTGTGTGGGTCACCTCATGGAGTCTAAATCACAGCCCCATAATGTAGATATTCTCTGTTTATGCCTTGCAGCTGGGTAAATTGAACCTTTTGAACATTACACAACTTGCTTAAGGCAATGTAAGTGACAGATATTTCTCATGTATATGAATGACTCCAAGAGGGAATGTGTGAACTTTAGCCCCAGAGGACAAGACTATGAGACATCCACATGCCCGAGTCTATGTCCCGCCCCCACCCCATGCAGCCCTTTGCCATTTAAATTGGCAGTAGAAAAGCTGGAATAACTATTTGGGACCATGAAATTTTAACTTTTTTCTTTTTGAGGTCAACTTTTATTTCTCATGGCGAGGCATCAAGCTTGAAGTTTGTCTTGGGTGAGCCATGGGATTTGCTTTTATACATAGAGGGCAAGTAAGCTGTGTAGTCCATTGGCTATAAGTCTCAAAATACCTTCCCTCCATGGCCTCACATTGATGCCAGCAGTCTCACAGAGGCCTCCTAGGAAAGCAGGCAAAGATGGGAGTATATTTGAGGATGGGACATGATGCTCTACCTGGAGGCAGCTGTGGATGAGGCACCCAAGGCCCTCTTGCACCCTGACAGAGTGCAACAGAGAGGGGGAGCCAGTGAGAGGAGGGAGCACTGGAGTCTGAACACAAAGGGAAGAGACATGCAAATGGGATTTAAGGTCCAGGTGAATGCAGAGAAAACTGCTGCTCTTTCTTCTCTGCACCCATCAGACAAGTGACAGAAGGAATGGCATTGTTGTTACCAAGTCAGTGATCAATCATTTGCATTAGCTTAGGGCAAGAACCCATAGGAGTGTCCACCCAACCTGGCTGTGAAAGGGAGCTTGCTGTGTCACTGTGACACAGAGGTGTCCTGTGGGCAGGGCCCAGCCCTCAGATGGGCTATGGGCAGGGCAAGAGAGGTAACTGGCTGTGCTGGTATCTGTAAATGGCAGACTCTATCCAGCAAGGATAGAGGAGGTGCAGGGGCAGGATAGGGCAGGTGTAGTGGGATAGAAGGCGAGAGCAAGATAGCATAGGATCCTTACCTTTACCTGCAACAACCCGGAACAGAGAAGAAAGCAGGTGAGAAAGAGGAAAATCCCGTTATACACTTCTGACATATCAGTGCACTGGTGTAAGCTGTGCAAAGGAGAACTCTCAGCCTGTTTCCAGTAGACCAAGTTCTGAGCTTCCTGGCTCCAGAGTCTGAGGAGTAAACGATGACAGCCAGGGATGGCCTGTGATCTGCATGCCACATCCCATGCTTCTTATGTATCATATACCTTTGTGGTTGCTGTGAAAAATTACCTGAAAAAAGCATCTTTAGATACGGGTAATTTTGGCTCAGAGTTCCAAGGTGTAGTCAGTTCTTGGGAGGCAGCTGGTCACCTGTATCTATAGTCAGGAAGCAGAGAGTGATGCATGCAGGTGGTCAGCAGGTGCACAGCTGGCTTTCTTTCTTTATTTTTTTCATTTTTATGTAGCTTATTTTTTAATATTATTATCTCTTTAAAGAATTTTTAAAGTATTTGTTTCTTTTTTTGTTATTTATTATATTTGTGTTTTACACATCAGCCATGGGTTCCCCTGTCCTCCCCCCTCCTGCCCCCATCCCCACCTTCTCCCCTTGGCCCTCCCCTCCATTCCCATCTCCTCCAGGGCTAAGACTCCCCTGGGGATTCATTTAAACCTGGTGGATTCAGTACAGGCAGGTCCAGTCCCCTCCTTCCAGGCTGAGCAAAGTGTCCCTGTGTAAGCCCAAGGTCCCAAACAGCCAGCTCATGCACTAAGGACAGGTCCAGGTCCCACAGGCTGGGTGCCTCCCAAACAGTTCAAGCTATTCAATTGTCTCACTTATCCAGAGGGCCTGATCCAGCTGGGGGCTCCACAGCCTTTGGTTCATAATTCATGTGCTTCCATTCGTTTGGGTATTTGTCCCTGTGCTTTTTCCAATCTTGGTCTCAACTATTCACACTCTTACAGTCCCTCCTCTTTATCGACAGTTGGACTCCTGGAGCTCCACCTAGGGCCTGGCCAAGGATCTCTGCATCCACTTCCATCAGTTATTGGATGAGAGTTCCATCATGACCATTAGGGTGTTTGGACATCTGATCACCAGACTAGTTCAGGTCAGGCTTTCTCTCGACCATTGCCAGCAGTCTACAGAGGATGTATCATTGTGGATTTCTGGGACCTCTCCAGCACTCTGCCTATTCCTGTTCTCATGTGGTCATCATTTATCATAGTCTGTTATTCCTTGTTCTCCCTTTCTGTTCTTGATCCAGCTGGGATCTCCTGCTCTCCTAAGCTTTCTTTCCCTCAAATCTTGCCCTTCATTATTCCCACTGTCGTCCAGGTTGTTCATGTAGATCTCATCCATTTCTCTGTCATTGGGTGATCCCTGTGTCTTTCCTAGGGTCCTGTTTTCTAGGTAGCCTCCCTGGAGTTGTGCAGCAGTCTAGTCATCTTTGTTTTACATCTAGTATCCTATTATGAGTGAGTACATACCATGTTTGTCCTTCTGAGTCTGGGTTACCTCACTCAGGATGGTTTTTTCTAGATCCATCCATTTGCCTGCAAACCTCATGATGTCATTGTTTTTCTCTGCTGAGTAGTACTCCATTGTGTATATGTACCATATTTTCTTCATCCATTCTTCAGTTGAAGGACATCTAGGTTGTTTCCAGGTTCTGGTTATTACAAACAATGCTGATCTGAACATAGCTGAGCAAATGCCCTTGTGGTATGATTGAGCATTCCTTGGGTATATGCCCAAGAGTGCTACGGCTGGGTCTTGGGGGAGATGGATTCCCAATTTTCTAAGGAAGTGCCATATTGATTTCCAAATTGGCTGTCCAAGCTTGCATTACCACCAGCAGTGGAGGAGAGTTCCCCTTGCTTCACAGCAGGTGCACAGCTGGCTTTCTTTTTTATTCAGTCTAGAAACCCAGCCTGGGTAATGACACCACCCACAGTTACTGTAGGTCCTCTTACCTCAGTTGAATGTAATCTAGACATTTCCTCACAGACATGCCCAGAAACTTGTTTTCTAGGTAATTTTAGGTCTTGTCAAGTTGACCATCCATAGTAGAGATCACATTCTCACAAAAGAAAGAAAAATTAAAGTTGGCAGATTAAGAATTGAACTGCAAACTCTGAACTTACTCATTTCACTATGTTAAATGATGTTCAGAAACCAGAAAACCTCACTTTAGAAAAACACACAGTGTGCTTGGAAGAAGAACCCTATCACTTTCTTGAAGGATGGTGTTATCAGAAAAGGTCCATTTTATGTCTCCACATCTCAGGGAACAAGGCCTCACAAAGGCGTTATGTGTATATCAGGTCTGAATGTGTATGTGTACCATGGTTGTAGGTCAGGACTTAGGGACATGGTTAAGTGCAGAAATTGTGGTTGTAGGCATGGCTCTTTGTCTTGTCAATACACTGTGCAGTATCCCCTTGTTCCCCTCACCTGGGAAGCATGCTTCTGGGAGTTGGAGGAGGACAGTGTTTCTGTGAGGAACAAAATGGCTGCTCTCTGGGAAAACTTGGAGTGTGGAAGCACCATGGGCCCAGCAGAGAAGCTGGAGCAAGCTAAATGCTGTATGCCTTCCAGCCAGCTACAGAGGAATCAGCATCTTGGATTCCTTGGAAAGATGTAGGAAAGCAGCATGTGTTCTTTGACGCAGCAGTAAGTGGGGTACCATCTTTCTTGATATGAACCTCAAGGTTAGGCTTGGATGCTTATTGAAAATGAATATTTCACAATTTCATATAGAAAGTGTTTGGAGTAAAGGTCAGGGCAAGGCACCTCCATTTGTCACAAATACACATGAGAGGTGTGCGGGCATAGGTCGGTGAGCAGGTACAGGTTGGGGAGCACTGCCCGTTCAATTATACTTCCTTCTAAGGAAGAGACCCTGTTGGGAAGAACCTTCTGACCTCAAGGCTGGACTGAGAGACCAGATGGGATGGTACTGCTGTTAGCTGCATCTAATGTCCGTGGACTGGAAGCCTGAGAGACCTTTCCTTGCAAGTTATTTCTCAATATCAGCTGTGGGCTTTCTCCAGCTTCAGGGCACAGCCTTTGGTGGCCTCAGACTGAGACCTTTGGCCATTCTCAGTGCATGGCTAGCCTCTGCTGTGGCATCCTGTGAGCTGGGCCTTGTCACATCATACTAGCTCTTTGTAGACTTGAGGGTATGCCTCTTAAGGGAAGCAGGGATGGATTTGTTCATCTTGCTGGGCATTCTAAAATCAGATCAGGAGTCACCACAAATGCCAATTATATTATTGTTTTTTTTTTAATGTCACTTTGCCAGGAAGCCACCCTATGCTCATCTGCCTCTGACAATGGTTAATTGCAGTGATTAAGAAGAAAGGGCATATGATTGCTATCTGTCTCCTCACTGACCTTAGAACAAGTGCAAGGGACAGTGGAGATGGGTGAGCCCTTGGCTGGCTGCCGTGTGAGGGTGACCCCTCCCCCCAATCTCCTCATTAGTGACTCAGTTCTCCAGAGCACTGGCTCTTTAATCATTACCTGAATCCTCGAGTCCATGTGTGGAGATAAACAACACGTTGCCAGAGAGACTAGAGGTTGGACATGAGCTCCACAGTCATGGGGTGGGGTCCAAGCATGGGGTCAGCGACGGGGCAGGCTTTTGTGGCAGACTGCCTGTGCAGGCAAATGCTTTGAATGTTCTGTGTGTGGCACCCACTGAGTTTTTGTTTCCTCCAGCAGCTGGAAGGCATTGCTACACCCAGTCCCTTTCTTTCCCTTCAGTGCAGGGAGCAGATGCCGACCCCATTGAGGGCCTCCTCTGAGACAGGAAGGCTAGCATTCCTCCATGAAGGGTATGCCCACCCTGTGGGACCAAGTGCTTCCATCCACGCCCTCTCTGTCCTGTAGTTGGAAGCCCAGGGGTGCTGCCTCTCTGCCACCTTGCAATTTGCTGCAGACAGTCTCAGAAAGCTGATGGCCACATCACCGGTGCCAGTGTAAATGGGTCCCATTCATTTCCTGCCGCTGGCATATGGCATGTCATTGTCCTTGGTCACCGAGGCAGAAGTGATGCAATTTGTTGGCATGTCTTGCCACAGCACAGACTACTCATCCCACTGAGCCCCAGAAAACAACAGAAGTCGAGAAAGGGCAGCCAAAACCGTCACGGCTTTATCACAAAGGCACCCGGGGCTGGGAGCTGGGAAATAAAGCCTGCATGTCTCCATGTTTCTTCATAAAAATCAGAGCAAAGGATCTTGAGACATTTCCCTTCTTCTCTAACTGCAAAGATACTCAGGTCACTAGTGTCTTGGGACACCATTTGAAACAGATGTTTCCCGACTAGTCAGTCTCTACCTTCTTCCCTCAACTCCATAGACACCCACACAAGTAAATGGTGAGGGCTTTTTGTGTCTTCCCATAGAGTACAAACCTACCCTAGTGGCTTGTATTGGGGAGGGAGGGAACTTCTGAAAGAGTCCATTTATTGTTTGGACAGAGAGGTCCAAAGGGAAGGAAGGCCTCTTCTATAGGCTTTCATGGAGGTCACATCCAACTTGGGGCTTTCCAGAAGAAACCACTGTGAATGTCTGAAGACAGAGACGTCCTTTCCTCTCTGTGCTGACTTCATATAGCAGTGGGGATAGCATGTGATGTCTATGATTGATGCATAGCTTCCCATTGTGAATCTGAGTAGGACCCAATGGTGCTCACGTACTGTGAACAGGTCACACTGGGTGTGCTGCACTGTTGTGGAGACATGCCTACAGGGAGGAAAGCCCAGCATGCCCTCCAGTGCCATAGATGGAGATGAATTTTGTTCATGAACATGAGAAATGGGTGAGGATAGAGCTGTCCTAGTGTCTGCTTGCTGACCATGGCTGTGTTTTTGTAGAAAGCTCAACCAAGGATGCTGTCTGCCTACTGGCATAGCGGTCTGGCAAGACCCTGTGCTCATCAATTATACTTTCTCATGTCTGCCTCACAGCTCTGGCCCAGGTTGTTTGAGAAGGTGCAGAGGTTCCTTTCAGCTTAGAAGTTCTCCTGCTTGTAACCATGGTCCCCCGTTGCCCCCACTTATCATCAGTGTGTTTGGAGGTTGAGAGCTTTGGCCTTCTATTGCTGTCTTGCTCAGACTCAGGCTGGCTGCTCCATGCTGGGGACTGAATGTTATAGGAAATGTTACATGAAAGTAGCAGTGATACGACTTTCATGACCTAGTATGGGACACTGGGGGCTGAGGCCAGAAGCCCTCTCAGGAGGGTTTATCTAAGGAGCCAGCACAAAGTAGTAGGACGGACTTTCCTCAGCTGCTGTGCCCTGGAAGTGCCTTTGGGTTTGCGAACAATTCTCTTTGCCTTGATCAATGTCACAGTGGATGGAGTTCCATGCAGAGAGGTACTTACTCAAGGCATCATGATAGATTTATAGAATTTTTGTCTCTGAAGATTAAAAGACAGGGTACATAAATTCTTTTTGAGTTTAAAAGTAATGAGCAGGCAAATAGAGCATTGTGGCTTACATCTCGGGAAAACTGGAAAGCTTTCCATATTAGAAGGCAAGAGAGAGCATCTTCCAGTTTCGTGAAAGGAAGTCTAAGACTATCAGTGTGGTAGCACCCATTGTCCACTAGATTTGATTGGATTTATAACCACTTATGAGGCAAACCTCGGGGTGTGGTGCTTCTGAGGGCATTTCTAGAGAGTTTTAACCAAGGATGGAGGACCCTCCCTGAATGTGGCAGCACCATGAAATGGGCTGGGATCTTACACCTAATAAGAAGAACGCTGTTTGAGTACCAGCATTCATTTCCCTCTGTTTCCTGACTACAGCTACAAGGAGACCAGTTGCCTGATAGATCCCACGGCATCACCTCCCTTGATGTGGTAGACTTCCTTCTCAAGCTGTGAGCCCAAACAAACCATTACTTCTTTACATTGCTCTTGTCAGACATTTTGTCTTAGCCATGAGAAGATGAACTAAAACACCATTGAAAATTTTCTCACTGTAGAAGCAGGGAAAGCAACTGAGAAGAGAAGATAGATCGGGATTGTCAGCTGGCTGCCTAGTACAGTTTTAGAGAGGGGGCAAAAAAACTACAGTATGAATATTTATGGAACAAGTCTGTGAAATATTCTAGGTGCTGGAAATATAGCTGTGGATGACCGAATCTCTGCCCTCCAAAGCTCTAACATTCCCTAGGTAAGGAGGCTTTACTTTCAGGAAAGTGAAATGGAGAAGCTTCGCTCTGCCCATCCTTCTCTGTGAAACTAGCCTCGTGCATCATGGACAGCATGACAGCAATGGGCTTGGGTGCCTCTCAGAGTAGAGCATTCAGCTAGCAAGCAAGGGACTGTGGGTCCCATTCTCACAGTGAAAGCCAAACCAAGCAAATCCCCCCACAAGCTCCATAAAGATCAGACTCTATAGGGTGAGAGGTGGAAGGCTGATCAGCCACCTTGGACTTGACAGGCTCAGCAGGTCCAGCACAGTCCTGGAGTCACCTCAGCCCCAACACCCCAACTTGAGTGTAAAGGGGTGGGGTTTTTTTGGAGGCATGTGCAGGCTCAGGCACATCCCACAAAAAAACTAGTCATGTCAGTGGGGGGCCCAGGTATGTGGCATCCTTGCAGGATGGATCACTTAAGGATAGGAACTGCTCTACTGAAATCAAACAATACAGACAAGTTGGAACATGTAACATGCAACAAAGACTGAGAAACTTCCCCTTCCATCTGTCTCAGCCCTCATCCAGCTGTCAGGAGGCTACCTGGCCCTCCAGTGTGGCTCAGAGGTCCTTGAGGGAGCTGAGACTGTGACCCTGCTGGCCTGGAAAGTCCCTCTGTTGTTGGTGTCTGTTCACCCTGGACTTCCACCCTGGTGTACTCAAAGGAGGGCTTTCAGCATCCCCAGAAGTAAGAATGCACCCCAACAGTACCCGGGGAGATCATGTAAGTCCACTAGTCATAGAAGCCTCTTCAGGGATTGGTGGGGCTGGGCAGTGATACTGGACTTTCCACCTTAATTGGTACCTTCACTTTCCTGCCTGAGTAACATCAGAGGAACCTGACTAAAACAAAATATTTAAGGTCCAAAATTGTAGGACATTATACTGTTCCATTCAAAGCTCTTCATCACACCAAGGACCTGAGAGTTCTCAAACTGGGAGAAATGACTGAGATGAATCCCAGGATGATAAAGATACTGGATCATCTTAAATCTTCAAGTAACCCATGACACATCAACACCTTACATCATGTCTCCATGATCACAGTGAGCCTGACTTCCCAACAGACATGTGGATTACAAAGAAACTATGTACCATGGAAAGAACAAGCATCTGATGCCTACCTATTACATGAGTACATTTAAAAAACATTCTCAGAATAGCTCAGTTGTGGGGCTGAAGAGCAGGCTGGTGGGAACAGGGCCGAGGGCACAGCAGTGGAGGCAGGGGCATGGTTGAGAAGACTGTGTTGATGGACTCTGGTTTAGCACTGTGGCCTCTTACAACTCTTGCTGGTGAGTGTGGATGTCACAGTTCTACCTACAATGTGCCCTCCAGACTCATGTTTGAAGGATTATCTCCCTACTTGTGGTGCTATGTTAAAGGCTGTGGGGCTTTTATGAGGTAGAACCTGCTTATAGGCATGGATCAGTCTAGTGGACCTTCAAAGATTCTTCCTGCCATTTCTTCTCATCTAAAGCTCTCTTTAGATGCTTCTTCATCCACCATGATAGATAAACTTCTGCCACAAGCTCCCATCGCAGGGATTTTGACTCTGCTAGTCACCACTTGTACTATGATGAACTGAAATTCTCCAAAACTGTGAGTCAAAACAAAACTTTTATAAGATGTTTCTGCCTGTGCAGCAACAAAGAGTAACCAGTCAAGAAAATTTATACAAATAAAAGGGGTTGCTGCTGGATACACATGACCATGTGTTTCTTAAGCTTTGGAATAGGCTTGAACTTGGGGTATGGGCTAGAGAACTCAAATGCTCTAAGCAGCCTAGCTCTGGGTGCATGTTTAGATATTGGGATGCTGATAGGGATTCAGACAGTAAAGGCTGTACTTAGGAAGTTTCAGATGGGACCAAAACCTTGATTAAGAATTGGACTAAAGGCCATTTGTGTTAGATCCTGCAAAGAATCTGGCTGTTTTGCTTATCCCCCTAAACATTTGAGAGGGGCTAATTGTTTTTTTTTTTAAAGTAATGGATTAATTTATTTGAAGGAGGACATTTCAAATAGCCAAATATACCGGCTGTAGAGTGATTACTTCTCACTGCTTATAGTCAGATTATACACTGAGATTAGGAAGGCGGAAAAGGAGAGGAGAACAGTGTAAAAATGATCTGTTTGGAAAGAAAGAGTGACTGTGTTGAAAGCTGCTGAGAACCTCAGAACTTTGCATTAAGGGCAATAGGAATGGGCTCAAAAGTCAAATGAGATGTCAAAATATATTAACTCAATTAAAATGAGAGTGTCTGAATGAGAGAATGAGAGAGCCTTAGGGGTTCGCTGCTCTAACAGGACTGCCCAGGGAAGTGTTTTTTTTTTTTTTTTTTTCTGGTTTCAACCACCCTGGTTCTTGGAGGTCATGGCAGCCATGATCAAAGGGGCCTATTTACATCTCGAGCTGGTAGCAGAACTTGGCATTGTTCAGGAGGTGCTTTTCTAGGTATGCAGAATGAGAGGGGTATAGGGTCATAGGTGATTAAACCAAGGTAGTAGAGAAAAGCCTGTGGGGCAGGGAAATTGGATTCTCTGTGGAGGAACCAAGGCAGGGAGATGAGTGAAACTCTAAAGATAAAACCTGCACCTCAGTGGGCAACTATAGGATGCTGGAGATGTCCAGAACACAAGGAAAGCCATAGTCATGGAGGGAAGTTGGCCAGAGGTAGAGACCATGTGTGCAGCAGGCAGCAGGGCTGTAGAGGTTGAGATATACATCTGCCACACACACTGGACATGGAGCTGCAGGACTTAATGTCTATCCTGATGGGTTTTGTTCTTGCTTTGGTTCAGTCTTTCCTTGTTATTTTTCATCCTTATCCATTTAAAGGGGAATGTTTAGTCTATGCCGTCTTGTATTAGAAGCAAGTAACCTACTTTTGGGATTTATGGAGGACCACAGCTATTTCCTTGAGTCTCAGAAGAGATTTGGTACTTTGGGCTCTTTAACACTTCAGACTGTTAAACTACAATGACTTTTGTAGGGGTATGGCTATATCTTCATAATAGCATGGCCATGAGCCTTTTAGAGTCAAAGGTGGAAATTTGTCTTGAATTTCAAATGTCTTCTAGAGGCTCATGTTTTGAGTGCTTGTTTCCCAGCCTGGGGCATTATTTTAAAGGCCATGGATGAAGAGATGAGTTCTTGAAGACAGAAATAGGTCCATGAGGGTAGGTCTTCAAAGGCTCTACTCATCTTGGTTAGGGTAGACTAGTCTCTGCTTTCTGAATGCCATGATGTTAAGACCACAGCCTCGAGTTCCTGTAGCCATAGACCGAATCACTCTGCCTTTCCCTCTCTGCCAAAAATGGACTGTGAGGCTCTGAAATTGTGACCCCAGACAAATGTCTCCTTCATGAAACTGCATTTGTGGGTTATTCTTCCATGGCATTGAGTCTACACTTTCATAGGACATGACTATTGAGAGAAACAGGACAAAGGGTCCTGGCATCCATGCTACTCCTACAAACATCTTATGGTCTCATGAGACCCTGAAGGAAAACTTCTTGTTCTTCATCATGGCTCACTGGGGCCAGTTCACAATCATTCTGCTAACTTGGATAGAGTAGATACAAAGTATTGTCCTTCAGAATCTCTCCATTGCATTTCTGAAAGGTTCCAACACAGCTTATGAGAGAAGATGCTTCTAGAAACTTGTCTTCCATTCTACAAATTTGACTGGAAAGATTCTGAGCCACAAGCAGAATCACATGATGAACTGTAAACACACTGTGATAGTGTCCAGCTGTATCAAAATCCACCCATCCTCTCTCTTTCAAAACAGGCTTTGGTCTCTATTTTTCCATACATTGAACTGTTAGTGATTAAAACTGGCTGAGATGTGCTTCCTGATTTCAACAAACCAAACTATGGCTTACAAGGCGAGTAAGAGACTAATGACTAGGTAGGGCAGGTTGTGCAACCAGGTAAAGGAGCTTATGGGAGAATGTGGGGAGCTGGGGCTCTTATAACAGTTGAAATTTTGGGTGAATTATATATAAATCTAGTAGGAATCTTCACACAAACATATGGGAAATAAGAGGGACATGAGGGAGTCTACACTCTTAGGGGTTGTAAGCAAACACATGTGACTGCTAATGCTTTAGGATATGTGTGGTGTGTGGGATGCTGGAAGAGTGCAGGGGTGAGGCAGAGAGACTAGCTACCTTGCTAGGCTGCATTGCTGTTTTGAGGTCACAGTTTCAAGCTGGCGAATGTCACAGTTTCACCCTGTTTGCATGTTCTCTAGGACCTACTTGGACTTGCTCAGTTAACTAATCCTGAGCTTGCTTTCATCCTGGAAGCTTGGGAAGAGCACCATGTAGATTGTACTGGCTTGGAGGAGAGGTGGGTCAGGGGAGTCAGAAAACCACCTGGGAGAAGCCTGCAAAGTCAAAGTGATGAGCACATAGGATGATATTAGGGCTTAGGAACATGGTGAAGTTTGAGCACTATGCAGTGAGCCAAGTTGGCATGATGGGGCACTTACTGGGCTGATGGGAAGGGTCTGCAGATTGAAACATCCAGGCCAGGCTTTGGTTTGACAGGTTGAGTCATGGTGGTGTCTTAGAGTGGCAGGATTGAAGAGAGAAGTAAGGAGTGGGAAGCTACTTGTTTGGATCTTGGCAATTGTGTAATTTTGTGTGTATGATAATTTCCCTGTGTCAGTTTCTCTAACTGGAAAGGAGTAATAATAATAGTCATCTCATGGGGTTGTTTGGAAGGACAAATGAAACATTACCTTTGAGGCACATAGTACTGTGAACAGATTTCAATAAACATGTCTTCAAATCAGAGCAAATACCATCAATGTTCTTCTCCTACAGACATGTCCTAAAGCTTCTCTGGAGTTTCCATTTTCTGAATTCTTTTACTTTCTCCTTAAATATTGGTCTGCTGCTCATTTGTTTCATGGCCCTCTGTCCAGTATCTTTGACCAAATCTTATGTCTAGCTGGAAATTTCAAGAAGACCCAGTTCTAGAACCAACCCAACAACCACCTGCTACGTGCTTGAACTTGGATTGCAAGAGTTTTCTCAGAACATTGTGTGAGCAACTGGTGATGAAATTGAATTCACAGCTGCCTGGCAGGGGCTGGCATGATGGCTCACTGGGTAAAGGTACTGCTGTCAAGCCTGAAAACTGGAGTTCACTCCCGGGGATCCTCATGTTAGAAGAAGAGACTCAGCTCCCAAAAGTTGCCCTCTAACCTATCTAGACACACACACACACACACACACACACACACACACACACACACACTCACAAGAGAGAGAGAGACAGAGAGAGAGAGAGACAGAGAGAGAGACAGAGACAGAGACAGAGACAGAGAGAGACAGAGAGAGACAGAGAGATTTAAAGATGAAAAATTACTTTTAGAGATAATAATGGAGATCTTAAAAAGTTGCTAAATACAAGACAAATATACCTTTATACATTAGTATGAATGGTCTAAAAGGGGAAAAAAGCAACTATGTTTCAAGAGTGTTAAAATCTGATGTGAAACCAGAGTCCTCACTCAGTGTGTATGGTATGTTGGGTTAGGTAGGAATGGGGTATGGCAGGAGGGGAGGCTGAGAACAAGGAGCTTCATTGGTAGCATATTTGGCCAGTGTAGACTTGGAATGTGCAACCAGCTCCTGAGGGAACCCCACAGTCACAGGAGCATGGAGGAGTAAAGCAGACTTTTCACAGAAAAGCAGGGGTGCATCCCCTGGTTCCTCCACACAGGCTCTGCTCCTTCTGTTGTTCCACACAGACATTCATGCTTAGTAATTATCCTGGAAATTTTTGATTCTCAATGGAGGAAAAACCTAAAAACAAAGGAAAGGGAGAAAAAAAAAATATGACCAAACTCTTCAGACATACATACAGTATGAAATCAATGTACATTATGCATGTAAATAACAGAAAAGATAAATATTTCTGAAATTTTAGAACTCAGTGGGGGGCTGAATATGAAAATACAACACACAAATAGGATATATGCATTAAAATGTGTCAATAGAAAATTGTTTCCTTCTTCTCTCTCCCCCTCCCTCCCTTCTCTCCCCATCCATTTTCTCTTTATTTGTAATAGTGAGGATTGAACCCATGACATCATACATGCCAGGCAAGTGCTCTACTGCTGAACTATATCCCCAGTCCTCCTTCTATGTTTTGTTTGAGACAAGACCTTACTAAATTGCCCAGGCTGGTCTTGAACTCATTCTAAAGTGTAGACAGACCTTGATCTGAGTCTCTTTCTCCCTTGGCCTCCCATGTAGATGGGATAACAGACCTATCACTAAACATTTTTTAGTAACTGTGTTGGTAACAAGCCTTCTATGACATGATTATCTTCGTACATTTTAAGTTTAGCTTTCAAGAATGCCAAGATTTTACGATCATAGTCAAAATGAAGTGATAATTCCAAGGACAACAACAATGACTGTTTCTCCAGGGTCAAATCTGTCTAGTGAGCGAAGAACTGGATTCACCCAGTCTTGCCTCTCTAGAAGTCTCACTCACCTATTCCTCTCACAGTGACCTCCATGTAAGACACCCTTTCCCCTCACGCAAGGACTGCTTTGTCTGACTTTGACAAGGGTTCCTGATTCCACGTCTTTGGCCCCTCAGTGCCTGGTTGAAACCTGGACCCATGGATGTTGAAGAATAAGGGCTAAGAGAAAAAGGAGGATTTCATACTTCCTCAAGGAGTTTTCTTCAGTCTCCTCCATGGCCCATCAGTATTTAAGGTGTCTCCTCTCTAGTGTACATAGGGGCAGAATGATGCCCTCCAGAAAGATCTGCCCTAAATGCAAAAGCACGTGTGTTCTAGCCATAAGTACCCAGAACACTGTTGTGACATTCTGGGATTTCCCACACCATTCACAGCAGCAGGTGTCTGCTCACTGTCCTGCTGGTCCGAGTCTCTCTAGGCTCCACATTCTAAGTCCACACAAAGAAACACATTTTGCATCCTCTCCTGGGTACTCTCTCCCTGGTCCATAAAACAGTGAAGTATTACTAATTCTATCTGGAAGTATCTCTGGGGATGCTTGCACCTCATTCAGAAATATCTGTACTTGGGGACTATTGTCTTAACCCCTTTTCAGAATTAATGATGCTTTGGTTTGTATAAAGATTCCCATGAGTGGCCCTACAAGGTAAGTCTGAGGCTCTGTCATCTTATCTCGGATTTTGAGGGAGAAAGGGTCTTCCTTTACTTACTCTTCAGATCTGGAAACTGAGTACCAAGGACAGTGAAAGTGTGGGACTTACTACTGCTGGCCTCAGGCTTCTTTGCACAAATCTCAGTGGTAGGACCAGCAGCACAGCATGCATTCACACATTTGCTTACCCATGCTCCATAGCCAAGAAACCTGTCTTCTCATCCCGGCCCTTGCTTACTCCCTCAATGCCACCTCCATCTCTGTTGCAGTGATGTGAGGAGAAAGGATGGGGGCACACAGACTGTCACACATGAGTGTAAGGAATGCTCACTAAACAGAGTAGTTTCTCAGAGTTTGTGTATCAGTAGATATCATTCAGGATGTATACATTCTTTCATTAGATGACATTTCCCTCCCCTGTGTTAAAAATCCAGAGATTTCCCTCTGTGTGTGTTTCCTCCAATCCTTCCAGGCTTCTGCTCCTATCCCATAGGTCACCTGTGCTATCCCTGCAGACAAACAGACAAGCACCCAGAACATTCTAACACCACAGCATTGATGGGGGAGGCAGAGTACATCTAGTCCAGGAACCACATAGCCACACAGAGACTGCATTTCAGGACAGAGATAATATTTACCAAGTAGATATACTTTGCTCAGGCATACCTAACTCAAACTATTCATCTATTAATATTACTAAAAAAAAATCACCAAACATTTTCTACTGTGATGAAAGAATTTTAAACAGCAGTACATAACTGGAAACATGTAAGGTCACTGGAAGCTAATTTAAGAATACGGGAGAAGATAAATGAGTAGGTGATATTATTATCTATTGATGCACAATATACTTTATGAAGACCCTGATGATATTAATACACAAAAGTATGTACGAGGAATAAAGAGATGGCAAAGGTTCACAAGAATAGAATATGAAATACTAGAATTCTTGGAGAAAAACCACAGGACGGGAGTGGTAAGGCAGCCAGCACATAGGAGGCCAGGATGCTTTGGATTGTGTGTGTGTGTGTGTGTGTGTGTGTGTGTGTGTGTGTGTGTGTGTACATGTGTCTACAGGTGCACATGTAAATGCAGGATATATGGAATCAAAAGTGTTAGGCATCCTTCTCTATTATGTTCCGTCTTTCTCTTAAGATGCCTCTCACTCATTGAACATAGATCTCATTATTGTTTATGTTTGTTTACTTTTTTCTTGTTGCTTGTTTGGCTCAGCTGGCAGGCTGAAAGGCCCAGCAATTCTTCCACCTCTTCTGCCTCCATTGGTAGGATTACAGGACTGTTCTTAGCCATGTGTAGATTGTTATGTGGCTGTTGGGATCAGAACTCTGATCTTTTACCCTTGACATCATCTCCCCAGACCCTTACATTTCAGATTGTAGAAATCATTTGGACTGTTTCCCAGAAATACTCCATGGCCTGTGCATCCCTATGGAGTGTTCACTTGTGTGGTAAAATGGTTAGCATTCATAATGGTGCAAAGGGATTTTCTGAACATTAGGGGTGTGTTCCAGCTGGATGCTGTAGAAGCTGGTGGAGCCTGGATAATCCCCAAGGGTAGCTCCTGCACATGCCCCTCATGAATAGTAGGACCAGGATCTGTACTTGTTCCAGAGTTCTTCAGATTGTTAGAAACATTTGTTGCTGCAAGTCATGGTGTTGTGTCTTGGATGGGGTTGTAGGTGGTAGATAGAAAGGGCTGATCTTATGCAAAATCTTGACCTACTTGACCATAGTCTGAGGTCAAAGGGTGCCATGGTCATGTGAAAACCAAAAGAGGGCCATAGGCCACCCACTGGGAGTGAGGGCAGGCTGCACTTTTCTGTTAAAACACAGCTGAAAGCCAGCAAGGGTCAGCAGGGTTTGTGGCTAAAAGCTGAGTGGTCTCATGAAGAAAGAGTGTTTGTAAATGGAGCAAAGGGTACTGTAATCATTTTGCCTGGTACCATGACAATGTGCATATGTGTATACACTCACTCACACTCCTTCAAAATATACCCATGGATTGGAACTTGCCATAGAGTCTGGGAGCTGCATGAGGATCTGGAGAGTGATAGTCCATGTCTGTGATCAAAGAGAGGCAGAATGGTTGGTTTGTGGCTTTACTTACAGTGAACCCAAGAAATGAGACAGAAGGCCACTGTCCCCTCTACAGGGCTTTGGTAGCAGTAAGGTTTCATATGAGTGGGTTTAGTTTCCTGTGTGACAAGAGCCCTCTACAGCCATCTGTGGTGAACTCAAGATTTGTTGGGTTTGCTCTCTCAGAGTGAAGGAAACATAAGACGGCCATGGATTCTGTGTTAGCCTACCACACCTTTGTCACAGCTGAGGAAAGACAGCAGGGAAGCTTCTGTGAGTAGAGAGGATAGGTGGGATGGGAGGGTCCTGCTCCTAACACTGAATTCAGGTGGATTGCTAATCATCTCATACCTGTCCTGAATTCTGGTTCCTTCAACAATTTGTGCTTACTTGTTCTCCTGACATGAACATCAGGTGTATGGAGGAGCATGTGGACTGCAGAGCCCTGTGAACTTTCCCTCCAGGAAGTTATTCAAATGGAAGTGAAGTCACATGGAGGCAGGAACAGGGTGGGCACAGTGCTTTCTCATCAGAGGTGCAGAGGTTCTTACTGCCTAGAAAGCATAAATGTGGCTTGGCATTCACATTTAGCAGGTCAGAATCCCTGCCTTGACAATGGTCTGAGTCCTAGGCATCATGTGGACAAGGTACCCAGATAGACGAGGGGCTTGCATCTCAATCCCAGATGATATGTCTTCCTTTTTTTTTTTTTTTAAATCAAGTTCAGGGACATTTCAAGTAGTTGTTTGCAGAAGGACTAATAGGGGACACCCAGCTAAGCTTACATCCATGGATTTGGGGATGGCTCACCACTGTGATATGGAGAAGGATGGAGGGTGTTTTCAGAGACAGTTCTCTAGGCTGTGTGCACAACTGGATAGGAGGATGTCTCAGTAACATCGATGACACTTCTGGCTGAGTTAGCCTGTCTGGTTTTGGTGGAACATGGGCTGTGAGGCTTTGCGTTATCGTACACTCACAAGACATATGATCTATCCATTGGTATGGAGAAGTCCTGTCTACACAGATACTTCCATAGGATAGGGTAGAGACTCCCTGCTAGATCCCTGTGGCTGTTTGGCTATCCTGTGAAGGACTAATTAGTTTTCTTCTCCTGGCCTAGAAGTATAGAAAGCATGCCTGCTGCCCTTATGACAGGAGCCACAAGTGTTTCTGTGCCCTGGCAGCCGATCCGTGCCTGGCCAGCCCTTCCATTCCAGGCAACTTCCTAATCGATTCTGATGGCTAGGCCATATGGATTGTTGTGACCACCCAGGTCTTCAGGTGAGGAGCTGAGATGACAGGATCCACTCTTCCCACAGTCTATCCATTGTGCTCATATAGACAGAGAGTGAGATTAGCCAATTTAGGTTAACATATCGAAAACAAATCTCACAGGTCCTGATGTTCAAGATTGATTTCCTTTTCATTGAAAATGATTACTTCCCTTGGAGTCCTTCTAAGCCCTGGCCTCCTGAGTTGAAACAAAGCTAGGAATATAGAGACTCCACCTTGGTACAGTAGCCAGAGCTCCAAAGCTGCCAGAGGTGCTGACTCTGCACTGGCTGATGCCCTTCATAGGTAGATGACAAGAGATGGGCATGGTCCAGGCTGTGGTTGGTTGTTTTTACTCTGCTCTTACAAGGGCCCAAGCCCGCCACCCAGCTTCCAAATAATCACATAGGGGCTTCTTACTGGCCTTAGATTGGCTTGTTTCTAGCCAGTTTTTCTTAAATTATCCCACCCTTCTTTTGACTCTGGGCTTTTATCTTCTCCTATTCTTTATATGTTTCTTTCTTTCTTACTCCATAGCTGGTTGTGTGGCTGGGTAACTGGCTCCTGATGTCCTGTTCTCCTTCTGCTTTTCTTGCTCCCTGATATTCTCTCAGATATCTCCTCCTATTTCTTCTCTCTGCCTACCAGCCCCGCCTATCCTTTCTTCTGTCTTGCTATTGGCCATTCAGCTCTTTATTATACCAATCAGTGTTTTAGGCAGGCAAAGTAACACAGCTTCACAGAGTTAAAGAAATGCAACATAAAAGAATGCAACACTTATATTTTGGTTGTGAGTCTAGCCTTTAATGGCTGAGCTATCCCTCCAGCCCATGGCTGATATGTAAAATTAAAACACAAATATAATAATAGAAAAAAAGAAACAAATAAAGGGGAAAAAAGAAATAAAAAAAAGAATGCAACACATCTTTGCATCATTAAACAAATGTTCCACAGCATAAACAAACAAAACACATCTTAAACTAATATTCTGCAACACCAGGCTGTCTTTCAGGGTGGGGATTCATGAGGGTCTTTGTATATAAAGGAGAGCAAGCTGCTATCCAGAAAGATACCTTCCCCTGGGGCTTCTCTGATCTGTGCAGTCTCCTGGCTCTTCCTCTTTTGGATATCCATGTGCCACTTGTCACATTCCCTTTGTAATGGAATAGTGAATGAGCTCTACATGACAATATATAGGAAGATTTTAAAGGCTCTGATCCCTGCTCTTTAAACAGGAAAAAACCCCAGGATAGGTAAACCAATCCTATACAATAAAAGAACTTGTGGAGGTATCACCATCCCTGACTTCAAGCTCTACTACAGAACTACAATAATAAAAATCTCATGGTATTTGCATAAAAACAGACAGGTGGATCAATGGAATCAAATTGAAGATCCTGACATAAATCCACACACCTATGGACACCTGGTTTTGACAAAGAAACCAAAACTGTACAATGGAAAAAAAAAGCATCTTCAATAAATGGTGCTGGCAGAACTGAATGTTGGCATGTAGAAGATGCAAATAGATACATATCTGTCACCAAGCACAAAACACAGTCCAAGTGGCTAAAAGACCTCAACATAAATCCAGTAACACTGAACCTGATAGTAGAAAATAGCTGTTTTGTCTTATTGACTGTGTTCTTTGCCTTACAGAAGCTTTTGGGTTTCATGGGATCCCATTTATTAATTGTTCATCTTGGTGTCTGTGCTATTGGTGTCCTGTTCAGGAAGTTGAAGCAATTATTCTCTGTCATCATTAATACGATTTCTATCTTCAATGTGTGTTGGATTACCCCACATCCTTTTCTGTGTCAAACAGTATTATTGTATGTGCGTTAATGTGACTTCCTACCTCTCACATCATTATCTGTTAGCTGACACTGTCATTGCCCTTGTTATGAACTCACTTGATAGTCTGTACCTATGTTGGCTAGTGTCAACTGTCAACTTGACACACCTAGACAGACCAGGGAAGAGTCCCAGTGAGGAATTATCTAGAGCAGGTTGGCTTGTGGACATGTCATTGTGGGGATTGTCTTGATTGTAAGGGAGGTGTGAAGACCCACTCTCAGTGAGGATGGTACCATTTCATGGACTGGGCTCTGACCCGCATAAGAGTAAAGAAAGCTAAGTGAAAGCAAGCATGGCTACATTTGTTTCTCTCTGCTCTTGACTATAGGTTTGATGTGACCTGTTGCTTGAGTTCTTGCCTTCGCTTCCACGAAAGGATGGAACGTAACCTGTATGTTACTTTGGTAAGGGTATTTTCTGTCAGCAACAGAACTGAACCATGGACAGAAATAAAGCAGACTTTAAAAAAGCTTGGTGACCCTTATCATTTCATTTGGATGTTTAGCAACTATTCTGTGAGAATGCCTATCTTGGTTGGCAGCTGTAGTTACAACAGCTAGAACTCTATGGCACATTTGACTCAGCTGTGTGTTCCCTGTGCTGACACTAGTGGACAATAGACAAATTCATTGTTTCAGGGCTCTGATTCTGGTGACGATAGATTTATAGCAATGTTAGTACACAGATGAGGTGACTTGCCATCTATGATGTCACATTACTCTAAAGAACTATCATCCATCTAATAAAACACAGGTGGAATAGTTACAGTTTTTGGTTAATTAAATAAGCTTTATTTCTTGTAGGTGATAGAGAATAAATGGCATGGCTTTGTCAGGATGTCAAGTACCTCTTCCTTTTGCTGCCAATCCTCCAGGTTTCTTTTGTCCCCTGTAAGAACATTAGGTACATTTTTGGTATCTTTCACAAATAGAAATGAGCAACCCAGCTTGATGGTGATAATGACTTACACACAGCAAATAATTCTCAGGATGGACAGTGGACACAGTCTGAGGACACCAGGGACATGGAATGACCTAAGGGCATCCTATCAGTAGGTCCCTGGGCTGAGTCTGACTCCTAGGGGGTCAGTAACTGACCTGTTCCACAAGCTGACTTTAGTTCAAGGCACTTCAGCAATGATCTCACTGCTTTGTGAAACACAGATTTATTGATAACACTCACACCTTTTTTTGTTTTTCTTTCTAATCCCTGATGACAATAGTATAGAAAATCTACTGAACTCTTTTCTACAGAGAGGTATCTAAAAATTACTACTGGAAATGTAAACATGGGTCTCTGGGTAAAGATTCAGTGTCACACACTGTCAAAGTACACCAAACCCTGCTATCCTTCCTCTCCAGCCATCTCCTTCCTAGAATCCTGTTTCAGAACATGAGACTTAGAGCAATTCCGAGATGTGTGTCTACTGGGGGCTCACCTGGCACTTTTGTTTGACATCAAAGTTTTAAGAAGACATCCCTACACACGCCCATGTAATTGTAAGCGCATTTCTACAGTTTAATGTGCTATTGACAGAGAAGGCATGGTAATGAGTATGTGTACATTCTATTTTTAAATTAAGTGAACTCCAATTTTCTGGTATAATTTATGTTTCTAAGAGGATAAAAACAGCTTACAGAGGAGTCCAAGGAGATAAAAAAATGAGTGGGGATCAGGGATTAGCCCTCATCTGTACTTCTCAAGGTCTTAGATGTCACAAACAAGCAAAATTAAAAAGCATGGGACTGATATTGATGTACAAACTTTAGAAATTTGCTCATTGAGAATCTCAAACACACTCCAAATATGACAAGTCACTATTACTGCCACTATTACAAAATTAATGTTGTTTCATACTTTTCTTCTTGTACTTTCTGCTGGTCAGTAAGAAGTCAGTCTTGTGTTGGCTTTGGCATCTCAGAATCAACACACTGCCTTTTGCATCCCTTCTCTCAGGGTGGGGAGAGTGAAACCTCGGTGGCAAGTGGTTGCTTTCTGTCTGTTGACTCAGTGTGTGCTTCTACATGTATAGCATATGAGTGTTTCTGCATGTGCCTACAGGCAGTATGTATGTGGTGTGATGTGTATTCTATGTGCATGAATTTGCATATGGTGTGTGTTTGTGTGTGATGTGTACTCCATGTGCAGTCTCAAGTCATCCTCACAGAAGCCTAGCTTCCCAGAGTTTTAGTGACAGTCTATGTCCACCTGGATAGTAGCTTCTCCAGGACACTCCTTCCAGATAGGGCCTCAGGCAGCCTGGGCTCTGCATAGTATCTAGACTAGAAGGGGCTTGGGTGACAGAAAACAGCCAGGGCATGTACTGCTCCTGGTGCCTATATTCCATGCAAGTCCTTGTGTAGCTGCAGATTCTCCAGAGGAAGGTCATTCAGGTTCACATAGCCTACCCTAAGGTCTGAGAGACTGTATGGGACAATGGAGGGTGTCCCCTGGAGACTGGACTGTGCTCATGACAGGAAGAACATTCATTTATTCTTACAAAGTTGAGAAGAAATGGTGCATTGACTTTAGAGACAAGACTTTGGAACCATGAAAACAGGGCACTGTGAAGGCTGTTGCATGCCACAATTGAATACAGGTACATGTGGACATTTTCCACAGTGATGGAGGCTGTTGATTGCCAGAAAGAGATAGCAAAGAGGCAAAGCTGTGTCCAGGCCACTTCTGTATGTAGCTTCAGGATGAACTTGTGTTGGCCAAAGGAACAAGGTCTTACATTCTGAGCTGGGAACTCAGGTCCAGGGTAGGGTTGGGTGTGCTGGGGAGTTGTCTCTTGTCTGAGGTATTGTGCTTGTTTCTAGGGGTTAGGTGTGGTCAGTATCATGAAGGGAAGTCTAGATAAACTGTAGAGTGACAGTGAGCAGGGCTCTATAGTAGAGCCAGGTCTGAGCTGCTAAGAGTTCCAGACTCCATGAGATAAGACTGGAAGAGGTTCTCTAAACACAGGGTCGGGGGTGACCCAAGAGGCTCACTCTGTTAATGTCAGGTGGGCCTGACCCATTGATCACAGGTGCATGCTCCCATCCCAGATCCCCCTCATCTTCTAGGGAGCAGAGACTGGTCCCACAGCTTGTTCTCCTGACACTTGCTCATGTCATACTGTAGCCTGATTTCCTCCAGGTTCCCACAGACAGGTCAGCTATATGAATTCTGAACTCAGATCCTTTCTTAACAGAAGGTGACCTTGTCTCAGATGGTAACAGCATTGACAACAGCCATAAGATGAACTTGCAGTTCAGTTGAAATTTCTTCCAAGAGTGTTGCTGTATGAAATTAATAGGATTACAGATAATCCCCCCAAAGGAGAAGGCTCAGCTCTGAAAACTGACTGATATGTTTCGATAGCACTTAAACATCCTCTTTCACAGAGATACACAGTATTCTTGAATTGTGGGCAGCAGCAGGGCCTCCATCTTTGGACGGTGTATCTGTGTCTCCATCAGAAATCAGCATGTGTTAGGATAGAGATTATGGCTTAAAACTGTTCCCTACCCATGTGTGTTCTCTGTGCTGCTTTCTCAATGAGCCTGCATTTGGTAAGAAACACTTAGGTACAGACTCACATTGCTGCTTTTAATGTCTGATGAAAAAATATCAGAGTTCAACTGTGTAAAGTTTTGAATAAGGAAAATTATGGTGATATTTTATTTGTACTGAAATGTGATTTTATTTGTATGTTAATAAATAAAGTTGTCTGGGCATCAGATCTAATAGCAAGCCATAGCAGAAGCCGGGTGGTGGTGGTGGTGGTGCACACCTTCAATCCAGATCACATGACAGACAGATCTCTGTGTGTTCAAGGATACAGCCAGCATGGAGACACACGCCTTTAATCTCCATATCAACCATAGAAGACCTAGAGGTCTGTATAGACAGGCAGTGACAAGGAGGTCATGTGGGTGGGTTTACAGCCAATGAAAAGGCAGAACAGAAAGTCAATAAAAGACAGATACACAGGAAGTATCTCTCTTTCGGAGGGGAAGGACGACAGTGGCAATGAAGGGTAAGAAAGGTTTTTTAATATAAGCTCTTAGCTATTGCTCTGACCTCTTGGGCTTTTAACTCTGCATTTGGAGGAGACCAGTTCTACAATTTCATCAACACCATTTTTCCCTTTTCACCCCAGCTACCCCTCTCCCGTCTGCTCTCCTTTCCTTCATTCTAATCCTAACTGCCCTGTTTCCCCATTTTTCTTGCTTCTTTTCGTACCTTCCAGTAAGTCACAAGTATCTTTCTTATTAGATGAACCTACATGGAGATAGTTTTATTATCTGGTTTTGCAAAATTCAAATATAAGTCATGATGTGGTCCCATGCTGCTGTTGCTCTGGGTAGACATGTCTGCTCTCTGTCACTTTCTGGAGGTGGCACTGTCCTTTGAGTACTGGGGCATGTACAGATACTTCTTTGCTGAAGCTCATAGACAATCCCCTTTAAAAAAATCAATTGATGTATTTCTTCATTCATTCATACTAACAATTGCCTTCTAATGGTTCCTAGCCAAACTCCAACTACACTAGGCAGTAATGTCTTCAAAAAGCCAGAAAAGAAGATTCCTGTCCAGCTGTTTCTCCTAAAGTTAAAATCTTCCATCTTGGAGGGAAACTTCTTAAGCTATAGTATGTAGGTGGAAAGTAGAACAACAAGTTATTTTTTAGGACAGGGTATTTTTAACAGGGCTGAAGCAACAGGGTGTTCTATATCAGTGGTTCTCAACCTCCCTAATGCTGCAACCCTTTACTACAGTTCCTCGTGTTGTGGTACCCCCAACCATAAAAATATTTTGTTGCTACTTAATAACTGTAAGTCTGCTACTGTTATTGTTTGTAACATAAATATCTGATATGTGACCCAGGTGAAAGTGTCATTTAGCCCCTCAAAGGGGTTGTGACCCATAGGTTGAGAACTGCTATTCTAGAGGGAGGTGAGATACCCTTTTCTGCAGGTAAGCTCCTTTAAGATAGAAAGTAAACAGCTCAAAACAATTTCAGGAAGTCCCTGAAACTGACCAGATTACCTAGGCTCATCATTCTACAAAAGTATAGACTACCCAGAGAAGCTGAGAAAACAAACAAACAAACAAACAAACAAACAAACAAACTCTCAGACAAGCTGCTTATAAGAAGCTAAGGCCTCCTGAACTGCCCAGAAGAAGCAAAGGCTGGTGGACCTGCCTGGAAAGAACACTTTCCAACACTGCCTGCAAGCTATACATTGTGCTCCAGGTCCCCAGCTTTTGTGAACTGTCAATCATGCTGGAGTGTGCTTTGGTGATGCAGCTGTGTTTTGAGTCATTTCTGTTCCTATAAGTAGCCCTCCACTCATATTTTTATATGGAACTCTAATAATACTGATTGGTTTGCCAAGTTGGACTTTTATGGTATCCATACTTTGGCCTGTTATCAGCTCCCTATCTGGGGTGAGTAGATGTTTGTATCTCCTCATAAATAGTGTCACACAACAAAGTGTGTGTATATGTGTATGTTTTGTGTGTGTGTGTGTGTGTGTGTGCTTGTGTGTGTATGTTTGGGTATGTAATAGGTAGGAAAATTACTAGAAGAAGCAGGGGGCTCAGGATAGTCCTTGAAATGTTTCAAGAGAAAGTTACTCATATCCCATGGCTGTTAAGTCTCCCCCCACATACTTTTAACCACCTGCTTCCTATGATAGATCATGTTCAGCATTAAAAATCTTCACAGGGAGGAACTAAGTCATCATGGCCCGCATTTCCCTGCATGGTCCTTGTGGAAACTGGTTTGTTATAAACATGTGCTATGGCTCTAGATATGTCTCGCCTAGCTCCGTGTATACTGCAGGTTCTTTGTGAGGATCCAAGCTTTCTCTGTACACAGCAAGGGTTGAAGCCTTTTTAAAGCTCTCCTTTTTAGGCTGTTTAGCAAAAGAACAAAACAATTCAAATTACCCCTCCAACTTGGAAATATAGAAATTATGGTCTCATTGTAAAAGAAGTGAGCGCTCGAATCTCTCTGAGTTGCCTCTTTTATTCTCTCATTTTGAACTGTTTAGGGGAAGAAGAGCACTAAATGGAGATCTCAAGCATGTGCTTTCTGAAACACTCAGATATGTGAAAAATCAAATCAAACAACTTTTAATAATACAAGACTGCCAGAGGAAAATAAAACTAGAGCTGCTTCTGCAAAATAAAAAAGCAATTAGCCACTTTCTGATGCTCTTTCTTAGGGATGTACCTCAGGAAAACAAATGACATGAAGCAGAGAAAAAATCCAATTCTTTCTAAAGGAAAAAAAAATAAGGGCCTATAACTGCGAAAGTGGCAGAGAGGAGTACTTAATCTAAAATACAGCTGCCACTTAGGCTGCAGAGTGCTGTTTGCTGAGAGACTCGGGGACCTTTACTGCTGGGCACCCAGGGCCAAGTGTTCAGTGACTGGGTCTTCTTCACAAGCAGGTGAGGATGTCAGAGAAGGAGGCAGACAACTGAATGACCCTTGAGAAAACCTGCTGAGATAGCCCCACGTTCCATCTTCATTCTGTTGCTGTGATAGTACCGTGGCCAAAAGCAACTTGCGGAGGACAGGGTGCATGCATCTCATTGTTTATGCCCAGGTCACTTCACACTTTGTTATTGAAGGAAGGCAAGGCAGAAGCAAGACAAGATCCTGGAGGAGAGCTTCTTGCTGCCTTTGTTCTAAGGCTCTCTCTCTGGGAGGCCTGTGCTGATCTAGACTTATCCTATAGCCCAGAACCACCTGCCTCAGAATGGTGCTGTCACACTGTGGGCTATGCCTTCCTGCAGCAACATGAAATCAAGAAAATTCTTCGCTACATGGCCACAGGCCAATTTGATAATTTGATTTAGGCTATTTCTTTCTTTTTTTTATTTACTTGTTTATTTGAAGGGTTTTTTTTTTTCATTTTACATATCACCTACTGTTTCCCCTCCCTCCCCTTCTCCCACTTCCCCTCCCTTCACCCCACCCCTACTCACTCTTCATAGAGGGTAAGGCCGCCCTTGGGTAGTCAACATAGGCTGGCATACCAAGTTGGGGCGGGCCCCAGCACCTCCCCTCTGCATCAAGGCTGAGTAAGGCATGATACCATAGGGAATGGGATCTAAAACAGCCAGTTTGTACTCGGGATGAGTCCTGGTTTGATTGCCAGGGGATTCACAAACAAATCAAGCCACACATCTGTCATTCTCTTTTAAGGGGCCAAGTATGGTCCCATTCAGGCTCTCCAGCTGTCAGTCCAGAGTCTGTGGGCTCCCACTAGCTTAGGTCAGCTGTCTCTGTGTTTTTTTCCATCATGGTCTTGTCCTCCCTTGCTCTTATAGTCCCTCCTTCCTTTCTTCAACTGAACTCCAGGAGCTTGGCCAAGTGCTTGGCTGTGGGTCTCTGCATCTGCTTCCATCAGTTGCTGGATGTAGGATCTACGATGCCAATTAGGGTAGTCACCAATCTGAGTACAGGGAAAAGCTAGTTCAAGCACCCTCTCCACCATTTCTATGAGTCTTAGCTGGGGACATCCTTGTGGGTTCCTGAGGATTTATTTCTCTAGCACCAGATTTCTCCCTAACCCCATAATGGACACTGTCAAAATATCTTTCTTTGTTCTTCCTCTCTGTCCCTCCCCGAACTCAAGCCCTCATGTTCCTGTCCTCCATCCCCTCCTCCTCTACTCCCCCCTCCCAGTTTACCAAGGAGATCTTAACCCTTTCCCCTTCCTGGGGTTATCCATGTGTATCCCCTTCAGGGTCCTCTTTAGCTTCTCTGGGGTTGTGGATTGTAGCCTGTTTATACTTTGCTTTGCATCTAATATTCACTTATGATTGAATACATACCATGTTTGTCTCTCTGTGTCTGGCGTACCTCACTCAGGATGATTTTTTTTCTAGTTCCATTCATTTGCCTATACATTTCATGATGACATAGTTTTACCATTACATAATACTCCATTGTGTAATGTGCCACATTTTCTTTATCCATTCTTCTATTGAAGGATATCTAGGTTGTTTCTAGGTTCTGGCTATTATGAATAATGCTGCTATGAACATTGTCAAACAAATGTTTTTGTGGTGTGGTTGAACATATTTTAGGTATATGTTCAGGAGTAGTATAGCTGGGTCTTGAGGTAGGTTGATTTCCAATTTTCTGAGCTACCACCATACTGATTTCCAGAGTGGTTATACAAGATTGCACTCCCACCAGCAGTGGAGGAGTGTTCCCCTTTCTCCACATTCTCTCCAACATAAGCTGTCATCTGTGTTTTTTATCTTAGCCATTTTGACAGGTGTAAGATGGTATCTCAGAGTCATTTTGCTTTGCATTTCCCTGATGGCTAAGGATGTTGAACACTTTTTTAAATGTCTTTCAGCCATTTGTGATTCTTCTGTGGAAAATTCTCTGTTTAGATCTACATCCCATTTTTAAATTGGATTATTTGATATTTTGATGTCTAGTTTCTTGAGTTCTTTATATATTCTGGAGATCAGCCCTCTGTCAGATATGGGGTTGGTAAATATCTTTTCCTATTCTATTGCCTGTTGTTCTATCTTATTGACCATGTCCTTTGCCTTATAGAAACTTCTTAGTTTCAGGAGGTCCTATTTATTAATTGTTGGTCTCAGTGTCTGTGCCACGTGTGTTATATTTAGGAAGTGGTCTCATGTGCCAATGTGCTCAAGGCTACTTCCCATTTTCTCTTCTATCAGGTTCAGTGTAACTAGATTTATGTTGGGGTCTTTGATCCATTTGGACTTGAGTTTTGTGCATGGTGATAGATATAGATCTATTTGCACTCTTCTACATGTAGGCATCCAGTTATGCCAGCAATATTTATTGAAGATGCCATCTTTTTTTCATTGTACAGTTTTGGCTTCTTTGTCAAAAATCAAATGTTCATAAGTATGTGGGTTAATGTGAGGGTCTTCAATTCAGTTCTATTGGTCCATATGTTGGTTTTTATGCTAATACCAAGCTGTTTTTTATTATTGTAGCTGTATAGTAGAACTTGCAGTCAGGGATGGTGATGCCTCTGGAAGTTTCTTTATTGTACAGGATTGTTTTGACTATCCTGGGTTTTTTGTTTTTCCATATGAAGTTGAGTATTGTCCTTTTCAGGTCTGTGAAGAATTGCATTGGCATTCTGGTGGGAATGTTTTGCATTTGTAGATTGCTTTTGGTTGGATTGCCATTTTTACTTTGTTGATCCTACCTATCCAAGAGCAGGGGAAATCTTTCCATTTTCTAATATCTTCAATTTTATTTTTCAAAGACTTAAAGTTCTTGCCATATAGGTCTTTTGCTTGTTTGGTTAGAGTTACTCCAAGATATTTTATATTATTTGTGACTATTGTTAAGGGTTATGTTTCTCTAATTTTTTCTCAGCCTATTTATCATTTGTATGTAGGAGGGCTACTGCGTTTTTTTTTTTTTTTTTTTTTTTTTGTGAGTAAATCTTGTGTCCTGCCACATCACTGAAGGTGTTTATCAGCTGTAAGAGTCCCATGGAAGAGATTTTGGGGTCACTTATGTATACTATCATATCATCTGCAAATAGTGAAAGTTTGACTTCTTCCTTTCCAATTTCTATCCCCTTGATCTTTGGTTGTCTTATTGCCTTAGTTAGAAGTTCAAGTACTATCTATATTGAATAGGTGTGGAGAGAGGGGACAGCCTTGTCTTGTTCCCGATTTTAGTGGAATCACTTTGAGCTTCTTTCCATTTAATTTGATGGTGGCTGTTGACTTGCTGTAGATTGCCTATATTAAGTTTAGGTATGTTCCCTGTATTCCTGATCTCTCCAAGACCTTTTTGATGAAGAAGGGGTGTTGGATTTTGTTGAAGGCTTTTTAGCTCTAATGAGATGATCATGTGTTTTTTTTTATTTCCTTTCAGTTTGTTTATATGGCAGATTACATTGACAGATTTTCCTATGTTGAACCATCCCTGCATCTCTGGGATAAAGCCTGCTTGATCATGGTGGATGATTTTTTTTTTATGTGTTCTTGGATTTAGTTTGTTAGTATTTTATTGAGTATTTTTGCATCAGTGTTCATGAAGGAGATTGGCCTGCAGTTCTTTTTCCTAGTTGCATATTTGTGTGGGTTGGGTATCAGGATAACTGTAGCCTTGTAAAAAATGTTTGACAATGTTCCTTCTGTTTCTTTTATGTGAAATAGTTTCAGGAGTATTGGTATTAGCTCTTCTTTGAAATTCTGGTAGAATTCTGTGCTGAAACCATCTGGCTCTGGGATTTTTTTTTTTTTTTTTTGGTTGGGAGACTTTTAATAACTGCTTCTATTTTCTCAGGGGTTATAGGTCTATTTAAATTGTTTATCTGACCTTGAGTTAATTTTGGTGTATGGTACCTATCCAGAAAATTATCCATGTCTTTTAAATTTTCCAATTTTGTGGAGTACAGGTTTTTGAAGTATGACCTCATGATTCTTTAGATTTCTTCAGTGTCTACTGTTATGTCCCCCTTTTCATTCTGATTTGTTAATTTGGATATTCTAGCTCTGATTTTTGGTTAGTTTGGATAAGGGATTGTCTATCTTGTTGATTTTCTCAAAGAACCAATTCTTTGTTTCATTGATTCTTTGTATTGTCCTGTTTGTTTCTTTTTTATTGATTTCAGCCCTCAATTTGATTATTTTTTGTCATCAGCTCCTTCTGGGTGAGTTTGCTTCTTTTTGTTCTAGAGCTTTCAGGCGTGCTGTTAGGTTGCTAGTGTGAAATTTCTCCACTTTCTTTATGTAGGCATTTAGTGCTATGAACTTTCCTCTTAGCACTGTTTTCATGGTGGCCCACAAATTTGGGTATGTTGTGCATTCATTTTCATTAAATTATAGGCAGTCTTTAATTTCTTTCTTTATTTCTTCTTTGATCCATTGATGATTCAGTGGAGTATTGTTCAGTTTCCATGAATTTGTAGGCTTCCTGCAATTTGTGTCTTTGAATTCTAACCTTAAGCTATTGTGGTCTGATAAGTTACAGGGGGTTATTCCATTTTTTTGTATCCATTGAGATTTGCTTTATGTAGTCAGTTTTGGAGAAGGTTCCATGTGGTGCTGAGAAGAAAGTATATTCTTTTATGTTTGGGTGAAAGTTCTATAATGTCTGTTAGGTCCATTTGAGTCATAACATCTGTTAGTTCCCTTCTTTTTCTTTTAAGTTTCTGTTTGGTGGACCTGTCTAGTGGTGAGAGGAGGATGCTGAAGTCTCCCACTATTAGTGTGTGGGTTTTGATGTGTGATTTGAGCTTTAGTAATGCTTCTTTTACAAATGTAGGTGCCCTTGTGTTTGGAGCATAAATGTTCAGAATTCATCTTAATGGATTTTTCCTGTGATGAATATGAAATGCCCTTCTCCATCTCTTTTGATTAATTTTAGTTTGAAGTCTATTTTGTTAGATATTAGGATAGCTATACCAACTTGTTTATTAGGTCTATTTGATTGGAAAATTATTTCCCAACCCTTTACGCTGAGGTAATATCTGTCTTTCAGGTTGTGTTTCTTGTATGCAGCAAAAGGATGGACCCTATATCTGTACCCATTCTGTTAGCCTGTGTCTTTTTATTGACTAATTGAGTCCATTGTTATTAAGAGATATTAATGACCAGTGAGTGTCAATTATTGTTATTTTTGGTTTTGTTATTTTTAGTGGTGGTGTGTGTGTGTGTGTGTGTGTGTGTGTGTGTGTGTGTGTGTTTCCCTTCTTTGGGATTTGATGTGGGGTTATCTATTGCCTATGTTTTGGTGGTTGCATCTAACTTCCTTGGGCTGGAATTTTCCTTCTAGTACTTTCTGTGTGGCTGGATTTGTGGATATGTAGTGTTTAAATCTGGTTTTGTCATGAAATATCTTATTTTCTCTATCTATGGTATTGAAAGCTTTGTTGAGTATAGTAGTTTGGGCTGGCATCTGTGGTCTCTTAGTGTCTGCAGAACATCTGTCCAGGACCTCCTGAGTTTCAGAGTTTCCATTGAGAAGCTGGGTATAATTCTGATAGATCTGCGTTTATATGTTACTTGACCTTTCCCTTTGTTGTTCTTAATATTTTTTCTTTATTCTGTATGTCTAGTGTTTTGATTATTATGTAGTGAGGGGAATTTTTTTTTTTTTGGTCTAGTCTATTTGGTATTCTGTAAGCTTCTTGTATCTTAGGCATGTTTTTCTTTAGGCTAGGAAAGTTTTCTTTTTGATTTTGTTGAATATATTTTCTGTGCATTTGAGCTGGAATTTTTCTCCTTCTTCTATCCTTATTACTTTAAGGTTTGGTCTTTTCATGGTGTACTAGATTTCCTGGATGTGTGAAACATTTGGGGGGTTTACCATTTTCTTTGACCAATGAATCTATTCCTCTATGGTATCCCCAAAGCCTGAGATTCTCTCTTCCATCTCTTGCATTCTGTTGGTTATGCTTGCCTCTGTAGTTCCTGTTTGTTTACTTAGATTTTCCTGAATTCTCTTGATTTTTTTCCTTTATTGCTTCTATTTCAATTTTTAAGTCTTGAACTGTTTCCTTCACCTGTCCATTTTTTCTTGGGTTTCTTAGGTTTCTTTAAGGGATTTATTGATTTCTTCTAATTTTTGTTTGTTTTTTTCCTCCATTTCCTTAAGGGATTTTTTCATTTCCTCTTTAAGGGCCTCTATCATCTTCATAAAGTTATTTTTAAGGTCATTTTCTTTTGAATCATCTGCATTGTGATATTTAGGCCTCGCTGTTGTAGGGTCACTAAGTTCTGGTGGTGCTATATTGCTCTTTATGTTGTTGAATGTGTTCTTACACTGCAGTCTACCTATTTCTTCCTTCAATCAGTACAGGTGGAGCTCCAGGTCCTGTTCTTCTAGTCTGTGCAGGTGGAACCTGTGGCTATGGTGGCTGGGGGGATGGGCATGGAATGTACCCCTGGGGCCTAGGGGTTAGAGAACTGGGTTGTTCAATGGGGAGATGGGCCCTTACCTCTTCTTGCCAATGAGTGCAGGGGGGACATGTGGCTCCAGTATTCACTAGTGCCTTGGGGGGAGGGGTGATGGTTGGCAAGGAGGTGGGATGGGGGGACAGAGGCTGCTGCCAAGTCTCTGAGTCTGCATGGCTGGGGGAAGGGACTAGAGCACTGAGCTGTACAGTCAGGACAATGGGTTCTTACCTGACTTAGGCTATTCTTTAACTGAAGTTTTCTTGTCAGGTGACTGTAGGCTGTATCAGGTTGACTTTTTTCTAATAGACTGTTTTTGTGATTCTACCTAGAATTATAATTTAAATTTCACACTGAAGAACAGGCTTTGAAGAAGAAATTTTGAAGAATGAGGGCCAGCTCGTACTTCAACTTATGAATTTGTTTGACTCATTCTCAACTTAGTGTGTCTCCTCATGTCCTTCTGGCATGATCCATACCAAAGAAGACCTATGACTCCTAAGTGTTTGTCCTTGGCTGAGAATGAGATGGCAGTTTAATGACTTTGCTCTGGATTATCTGGACTCTGTGCTTCTCAGGTGGACTTGAATGTAAAGATTCTCAGTAGATGCCCTTTCTCAAAGGTCATGCTTTAGTCATTAAGCAATATTGGATGACTCAAGCTCACAAGCTCAGACCCAAGGGTAGTACCCCCTGTGGCTTTAGCTATGGAAGCGATTGCCTGATTCCCAGGTTTCATAGAGAGGAAACTATCTATAAATAAATATAAACATTTATGAGTGATTTTTAACTTATAGTTACAGGAGACTACAATCAGACAATGTAGTTACATGTTGTGGTATTTTTCCCAAAAAAATGTTCTTCAGATACTCAGTCTTGGTCACCTCCATTAGTACTGGCACATCATGTGTCACCATATATTGTTTATTCTGTGCTTACCTATGTGTTATTGCCCATAATAATCTGGAGGACCCAATCCTCCCTAAGGAAATTTGGCTAGAGGTTCATATGTGTTGAGAATTTTAAACCATGCTAAGTTTTCGCTTTGAACACTGATATTTTCCCTTTTAAATGAGTGAAGCTGGGAACTAGAGAGATGGTCAGGGGTTCAGAGCATGTGCTGCTCTGGCAGAGAGCCCAAGTTTGATTTCCAGCACCCGTGTCAAGCAGCTCACCACCTCCTTTTTTGGATTATTTATTGGCCAATCCTAGTTCTTCCTTTGAGAACTTTCTCTTCAGATCACTAGTCACCTGATTGAGTGGATGATTTGGGCTTTTTTATTTTTTTGGTGTTTAGGTTTTGGAGTTAAGTATAGAAGTTAGCCAATATTCCATTTGTCTTTGGAGGCTACGTCTTTTGATTGTGTCCTGGGTTGTGTATGTTTTCTGATTTTTGTGCAGTTCTGTTTGTCGCCTCTGAGTGTTCTTTCCTGTGTTGCTGGAGATGCCTTTAGGATGTCCTTGTCTATGCCTACATCTATTTGTGATCCCCACCCCCCCAATATCAATTTCTTTGCTGCGTTTTCTCCCATTTTTCCGACTTTTACATCCATGCTGGTTATTTTTTCCATCACTTTGCTGGGATTTTCATCTCCACTTCTGAATCATCTGTCATTTCCCCGAGGTCGCTGGATTTTACCTGCAGATATGAGATGACTCATTTTTATTTTCTGATGATGTTTTTTGATAGATGGCTTACTTTTTGTTGGCCCCTGTGGCTTTTAATGAGAAATGTACAATCATTCAAATACTTGTTCTCCTATACATAGTTATGCCATATTTCTCCAGCTGTGTTTCCTTGTCTGAGGCACTTAGCTATAGGATATGAAGCTACAGTATCTTCTTTGGCATCACGTTGTCTACTCTGCTAAGCTTCCTGAAGTGGCTAAAAATATCTCTTCCTTTCATTACACTAGCCATGGTTTCAGGAATCTGCCCCCCCATTCCCCAAACTTTCTTTTGTACCCCAAGCAAGTTGTCTCCTGCATGGGTTCTTTTATGTGCACATGACTGCATGTGCAGATGACTGTGGATATCCCCAGAGGCTAGAAAAGGACATCAGATTCCCCAGAGCTGGAATTATGGGCAATGTGAGCTACCCAAAATCAGTGATTGGAAACAAACTCTGGTCCTCTGCAAGAGCAAGGCCTCTTTATTGTTGAACCATCTCATAACACTACATTTATGTGTTTAACCTTAAATTTCCATTAGTTTATTTTTCTCTGCTGAGAATTTCTGTTTTCTCTCTTTTGCACATATTTCCTTTGTTGTCTGTAGGAAGCAATAAAATAATCTTTCCAATACTATGTGCATCTATGCCATGTTTTGCTTTGCATATCCTGACAAGTATTTCCACTTATGTAACTCATCACATTTTCCTTGTTCTGTGTATTCCAATTATTTGGGCACATATCCTTGACTCTGTGGACATTGGGATATACAGACCCTGGAGCCTCTAGAATCTACTGTAAAGTGGTAATTTTTTTTAACTTGTTGGGGACATATCATCTGCCATTAGTGGCATTCACATTTTAGGTCAATACTTCTAGTCTTTATGCTATTTGATTTATAAATAGGCTGGTTTTTAAATTTTTAGTCAAATCTTGTTTTATAACATAAAATATTCATAAATTTCCACAGTAAAGTTAGAAGCAGTATATGGATACTATTACCTTTATAACATAATATAAAATATTCATAAATTTCCACAGTAAAGTTAGAAGCAGTATAAGGATACTATTACCTTTACTTTTTCTAAATCACCAACTCTGTTGTTTGTGGTTTATTCTGTTGCCTCCATTTTGTTTTGTTACTATAACTATTTATTAACATATGTCCCTTTTATTGGATAAAGGATAGTATATTATGTATCCTTTTTATTTTCATATCAACTAAATGACATTTAGCCCTGTGAAATAATTTACATAATCATGGCATATTATTGAAAATATGTGATTATGTCAATAATTGCTCCTATTCCCTCATGAATACTGATTTAAATGGATCAGTAGCTTGTCTTATTAAATTATTTAATGTATCTGAGACTGGTATTATGTTCTGGTAATAGGATTTCCTTTGTCTTCTATGAATTGAACTTCTGCAGTCAGCATTGAAATTTTGGTTTAAAGTACAAAAATTATTTTGTCACTTATAACTCATTCATTAATGTGGTAGTTTTGGAATTAGGGCCTTTAATTCCTTAACTTTGATGTACTTTTTCTTCACCCCCCTCTATTATTTCTTTAGATCAATCCACTCTTTAGTGTGCAAAACTCAGAGGTTACAGGCATTAGCACACAGCTATGAGGTCTCATCTAGGAGTCCCAGGCTGGCCTTCCTCTCTCGTCTCCCCGGGGAGATGGAGATACCAATCTTGGCATACATACAGATCCTGGATAGATGTTGTGCCCTAGGGTCAAGGTTCTGATGTTCTGGTGCCTGAAGACAGCGGGCTTTCCCACCAGACAGCATCTTTTCTGGCAGTCGGCCGTTGTGCTGAGAAATAGAAGGAATTTCTCCGACCTTATTGGCGAGCATATGGCAGGCTCTGATTTCCTCCCTAAATCAGATGATATTACTAGAACTGGGTCATTATGCACACATCGTAATCTATCGTTAAGCCCAACAAAGTAATATTTAGCTAGGGCTTTAATTGTGCTACTGGGATTTATCTCTGCTTTTCAAAGGAAAAAAAAAAGTCAAGCAGAATGGAATGGGGGGGAAGCAGTGAATTCTACATTTTAATAAAAGAGGTTGTCATTTTTGACAAACAGTGCTGTGACTGAGCAATTACTTATCCTGATAAGGGTGGAGTCATGACCATATTTGATTGCTGGAAGTGGGAATACGTTATTGAGAAGGGCTGACATTGTGCCCCTGGACTGTTGTTTGGTAAATCATGCTTCATTGAGAAGTTTGGTTCAAATTAACACCATGAGGTTGAGTCTCCATCATTTTCCCATTTAAAATAAATCTATTCTAAATGTATGTCTCCCTTGTCCATTTCTTTCAGCCCTTTCTATGAACATCTTCTACTTCAATGCTATAAGGACATTCCATTTTTGTGTGGACTTGTGTGTGTGTGTATGTGTATGCACGCTCTTGTATGTATGCAGGCATGTGCATCCCATGGGGTGTGTGTGGAAGTCAAAAGACAACAACATTTGGTTGTTAGTCATTGCCTTTCCTCTTTGTTTGAGACAAGGTCTCTTTGCTACTGTGTAAGCCAGGCTAGCTGGCCTAGTAGCTTCTGGAGATTCCTTTGCCTCTGCCTCTACCTCCCTATAGGTGTACTAGGATTACACAAACTTGCACAACTGTGTCTTGCTTCATGTGAGTCTTGGCATTGGAACTCAGGTTGACAGGCTTGTTTGCAAGCATTTTTACCCAGTGAGCTGTCTCATCAGCCCCCAACCTTTCATTTCTTAATTGCTTTTGTTATATTCAGGAAGAAAATTCTGCACATCTGCAGAGTGTGTTTTGTTTTGTGTCTGTACCTTTAGCTGAACCTAAGGCCCAATCCACTCAGGAAGGCTGGTGGTGTCCCAAGAAGAATACTTGTTGGCATCACATCACATCAGACTACAGTCACCTGCAATCTAGGATCTTGTCTTCAGTGAGTCCCCAGATATGCCAGTGTGAAAGACTGCTTATTGGAGTGCTTTTTCTCTTACACTTGCCCTTTGTTGGTAGAAGAAGCATAAGAAGTTATAAATGTCACTCTTCTGACCTTGGAAGTGTCTCCTCTTTGGCCTCCTGTTTAGAGAGCCCACCCACCTCCATCATCTGGAGATGAAAACCCATCTCCTCTAATGTCAGGATTAACAAACATGTAACAAACAAGCACCATATTAACTAGCATCTTAACAGACACAGTGGATAATGAATCCTGGTACATAGTTAAAGACTTTTCACAATTAAAAAGATTTATGAGCCAAGCCACTTCATGGATGCCTGAGGACTAGGGAGTCATGAGTTCTTGTGGAAAACAGATAGGCTAAGCATGAGACTGTGTCTGTAGCTGGGTGTGACCTGGGAAGGACACTTTGCAGCTGGCATTTTGGATTCTTGGCTGCGTCTGAAATGACACAACAGTCTTTTGATGGGTGTCACTGTCTTCCCAGCTTCATGTCACACAGAGGTTTCATAGACTCGTGCTTTGACTCAAGTGGCCATATAGGAACCAGCTAGTGATAAAAGTGGATGTCAGTCCCAGAGTTTCAGCCTCTGCCTTGTGTCCAGGCTCATGCGAGATCAAATAGCCTAGACTTGCCTTGGATCTGCACACAATCCATCTTTAAAGACCCTTTACATAACTCTGAGAATGATGCTGAGATTGTTCAATACATTGTAGAGAAGAAAACAACATAGAAATCAGCAAGAAAACATTGCATGTGACTCAAGATTTGGGATGAGAGCCCTGGAGGAAAGAAGGCCAGTGACTTTTTCTATATTCAGTTTAAACTGGGGTTCATCACAGAGACAAAAGTAGGCACACATAAAAATGAGTTTTCTACACAGCATATACCTCTCTGCGTAGACTTAGCCTCCTGCCTAGGGGTGGTTGCCTGGCATTTGTCTTCATGTAGCAGATTGTTAATGGGGATCCCAGCAGGGCTCCTGGGCACAGCAGCATTTCCTGGGAAGGGTCGCCTCTATTTTTGCTGGAAAATACACAGATGTTTCTGATAACAACAATTATGAAATATTTCAGGAATTCTCAAGGCTCTGCTAAGAGGTTCTGCAACTCAGTTCTGTTTTGGAAGGTTTTAGGAATGTCAATCCAGGAAAATAAAATGGCTCAGAGTTACAGACAGGAAATGAAGACACAGACATAGTCTTCTTCCTGGACTCCAAGCTGTTGAGAAACTGGTTTTTTCTCTCTCTTTATCTGTGCATGCACATTTGTGTATCTGCATGTGTATGTTTGTGTATGTGTATGTGTGTGTGTGTGTGTGTGTGTGTGTGTGTGTGTGTGTGTGTGTAAAAGAGAGAGAGAAAAATACTGATGAAGTATTATACTAAGGTTTTCTAGAAAATTTAGTCTAGAGCAATGGTGAAGTGATTTCTGGTTAGCCCTCCTACCTGGGGGCTATTTGTGGCAGGTCGAGGTCCTGAAGACCCACAGTGACCTTTCCTGAAGCTGGAAAAGGTCTATACATCATCACACCCAGAGAGAAAGGGCTCAGCCTAATGTGGTCCATATTGCTGATGTTTCCCATTTATAGGGAAGCTCTGGCTTACCTGGGAGTCTGTCTACTAGTTCTTCACTGAACTTGCACTAGAATAGTGCGCATCAGAGAGCTATAAATGTCATTTACTTCACCAAATATGTGTCAGGTGTGAATACTGGGGAGTTATACACACTGTCTTGTTAAATCATGAGAACTATCCTAAGAGGTAGGGATTGGCTACATTTGAATGTAGGGAAGATTAGGTTATAATGACTAAATCCATTAAAAACAACTCCCTTCAAGAATAAATTTGAGTGGATATCTAATATTACTCATATAGTATTCCTTTGCCTTCATCTTCTACCTTGGAGATCCAAGTCATCATCCTGTCCATTTACAGAGAATGTTGCACTACTTACCCAATTCTAAGATTTTTGCAATTTCCAGGTTTACTCTACAGCATGAATCTTTGAAAAAAGAATTCAGCTTTATAAACATCTAAGCACTTCCCCGCAAGAAAATAGCTTCTCATTTGTTTTGGGAAGCAGCCAAACTTACGTTGAATTTTTTTTCACTGAAATCAAATTAGAAGTCTTTCCAAAGAAGGTGGTAGGTGGAGGGCATGGGGAACAATCGGAAGCCATCTCTGACCACCTCAGCTGGCTTATGCGTCTCCAGGAATGTGTTACAGTTCTTGTTCAACCCATGCTTCATTAGGAGCAATAGATCCTTATTTTCCTTGACTGAGGGATCTGGAAACGGATAGATTACCTCCTCAAACACTCCACGCAGCTCTGTAGGTCACAGTAACAAGCACCTTTTTCCAAACTTGAGGTTGTTAAAATGGCCAGATGCTTGTCAGGGCTACTTGTTAAATTGCATTCTGTGCTCCTAGGCTTCTTCTGTGCTTGAAGAGTTGTGTAGAAAAGCATCTACGTTTACCAAAGTCATCTCCCCCAAGAGGAAGCCTTGCAATGACGTGTTAATGGCACTGTTTTATACTGCACAACAAATTTAGCCCATCCCTAGAGGCACAGCAAATTTTGATATATTCCACCTCTCTTTAATGGTGCTTATCTGTCTGGTATTTAATTTGCAACTTGTTATCCATTACTCATGCTGTTGGCCAATTTCTCTTGTGTTTTTCATACCATTGTCAAATTCACTTTTTGCTGGAATATGCTTGGAAAAGGAAGGTCCCCTGCAGAAGGTACCTGGTTTGTCAACTGTGTTTCTCTGTGCCTGAGCTGTTTCTAGAACTTTGACATTGCACGGACTATAAGTCACAGCAGTGCATATATGACAATGTGCTAATGTTGTGAGGTGGTCTCTAGCTCCCATGTGTCATCTATGTTATACGTGCACAATCATACACAGAAATAAACAAGCATACTCATTAGTAGAAGGACGGCCTTAACTTCTTCAAGAAATTGTTAAATTACAGCCATTATTACATTTTATCTTTTGACGAGAGTAAGAAGTATCTTTAAAAATATCCTTTTAAGAAAGTAAGAAGGATGCTGGGTGGTAGTGGTGCACGCCTGTAATCCCAGCACTGGGAGGCAGAGGCAGGTGGATCTCTGTGAGTTCGAGGCCAGCCTGGTCTACAGAGCTAGTCCAGGACAGGCTCCAAAAGCTACAGAGAAACCCTGTCTCAAAAAACAAAAAACAAAAAACAAAAAGAAAGAAAGAAAGTAAGAAGGACAGAGAGAGGAAGAAAAGAAATGAAGCATTGTCATATTTCCATTTCAGTTTAATTAATATCCCATTCTCTATAGAACTATGATGTTTGAAGTTTTTTCCCCTGAGGCAAAAGAAAAAATTTGTACCTTAGCTCTTGCTCTATTTTCATTTACTGTGTCTCTAAAAGTGACAAGGATATTTCACTTTGATCTGAGAAGCTGCTAAATATGTGTATATTTATTTGTGTTCCTATGTGCATCTGTGCATGCATTGTTGGGTGTCTATACGTACAACTGTCTGTGAACTTGTGTATTAATTTGACCATGTCTGTGTACACCCGTGTGTATGTGGCTGGAGGAGAATGGGGATATCAGGGTACTAAGGAGCAAAGGACAGGCAGAGCTCTGCACATGGGACTCTTACACATCTGGACAGTGCTGGTTGTTAAGTGACTTCCAGTGACCACCTACAGCCCTTGTGAGCCAACAGCTAATGTGGTGAGAGCCCCAAGGGCCAGGGATAGGTATGGACCAAACAAATGAACAAGAAGGAGCCTGGACTCCACTTTGGCAGGATGTGAATTCGAGAGAGTAACCTCAGACCCTTTACATTCTGGACTTGGGGTGTGCACACCTCCATTTCTTTTCTTACTCTCTTAGACACTAACCTCCCTCTCAGGTTCTCTGAAAATCTGGAGAGCAAAAGGATTCCTATAAAATTTTCCAGTTCTTTTCACCATGGAAACCCAGAGGACTGAATGACTGCATCAGCCTTAGCTTTGCAGCCACCGGGCCCTGTAGTGCCATTCAGGGCTGTTGAAAAGTTAAGAAACCAGCCCAAGGAAATCTCTCCACTGCATGGGCTTTGGATTTGAGGCATGAGGGAGAATGATTTGTTTAGCTTCTGTCTGGCCTATGCAAATGTGTTCATGACAATCCGATGCGAAGAAACACTCCAAAGTGAGTGTTCCCTGTCGTGACAACTGTTAGCGTACTTGGGTGCAGCTCATCTTGAAAGGCTTGTCCAGCACTTACAGGTGGAATTCATATTGTGCGTTGTGCTGCCTCCAGCTCTACCCCTGTCATCTGAATCCATTTATTCCTAGCCGAACATGGATGATACCCACATGCATAGTTATACTCATGTCATCTATATTAATGTCCTTACATATATCTATATCTACATCAGTAACACATATTATAATATCTGTCCACACATCCATATTGCTATCTGTGGATATCTATAGTTATAATACAGTCAGATGTATCCTTACTTCAGTATCATGTGTAGCTATCATGTTTATGTATATATGTATATTTATATAGGTGTATACATCTGTATTTACATGTCTATATAAGCCATATAGCTTTATCTATAGTTTGTCCACATGTATAGGCATATCATATTCAGATGTAACTCTGTATCATCTATATCTATAGCTGTATCTACACAGGTACATGTGTTCATAGATATATCAATATTCACAGTTATGTCATATCTTAATGCATATATCTATATGTGACATTTGCCCGCATGAATAGCATGTTGTATCCAAGTGTACATTCATTTCTATCTTGCACATCTATGACCGAGTCGAGAATACCTGTACTCATACCCATAGCTACCTATATGCAAATATCTGCACATCCATGCCATCTCTCTAAATATGCATAACTATCATATATTTCTATCTCCATCTCTACCCATACCTAAATTGATGTTTCTCTCTCTCTATCTATCTATCTATCTATCTATCTATCTATATATATATATATATATATATATATATATTACAAATGTGAGTCATGGCTAGGACTCATCCAGGTAACTTTTGATGAGCTATTACCTGAGTGTATGCTGGTTGCAATTAGAGTATCTGTTTCACTCGTGCAAGTAAACTGAAGACAGAATAAATTATAGACAATAGGTTATGATGGAGCCAAAAAAGGAATTCATTAAATGGGAATTTGGGGCCACAGAAGCTTGATTTATTAAAATTTACATCACATTGCATATTTTCCAGTGTGCCCCCAAGACACCTGATGGGGTATTCACTGTATAATTTTCTTATGTTTCAGAGCTTGGAAGTGATTTTTGTGTGTTAAATTCTCACATTAAGCTGCATTGTTTTTAACCTGTGACAGACTTAGACTTTTCCATTGAAGATTTTGGCATGGCTGAGGATGACAGCTAGGCATTTTGTCTGTAGGATGAGAAGCTCAAAGACTGGATTCTGATAGATTTGAGTTGGAAATTCATTCTAATTGGGGTGACTGATGTGTCCTGGTTTGTGTCTGCTGATGCCCACCTTTAGGAGCTGGGGAATTGCTATCTCAGATGCCTTGTCCTGTTTGGGCTCACCTATCAGGGGCTTTTCTTGGTGCTGGATTACAAAGTTCAAGGTAACAGAGAATGTAATATTATGTATCATCTATCTATCTATCTATCTATCTATCTACCTACCTACCTACCTACCTCTACCTATCTGCCATCCTTCTTTCCTTCCTCCTTCCCTCCCTCCCTCTCTCTCTCTTTCTTTCTACCTACCTCTGTCTATCAATATATCTATCATCCATCTGTGTGTGTATATGAGGGAAACATTGGAGGCATATCTAGCCACATCTATAGCTAAACCATTTCCATGTGTATATCCATCTCTATATAATTTCTATCTATCATACCTACAGCTGGGCCTATACTTCTACTCACAAGCATAGCTATATCAATATTTATATTCATACATCCATAACATCTCTGTTTTACATATCAGATAGGTCTCATGTTCGAGCCAGTGCTTATTCAGTGTTGAGGCACCACACCTATTTGCTCGTACCTATACCTATTATTTGGAAGGAATCTGGTGGAGGATCCTCCTCAACTCCCCTCCCCAACTCTTTCCCTAAACCCACTCCTTCAAAGCCTGCCAAACACAGCTCCTCCCCTAGAGAGGCTCAGGACGACTTCCACAGGGTAGATAAATGGCATCCCAGAAAACAGACTCATGGTTCTCCCCAAGTGTAAGAAGGGTTCCCCCCCTTCTCCTCTCTGTGGGCCGCTCACCAGGGAGCGTTTTACCCATTAAACCTGGGCTTTCCTGATTCAGTCTGATTCAGTTTGTTGCAACTACAGAGAGGCCTTTCAGAGGCTTAAAGCTCATCCCCTACAACTTATCTGGATGTACACCTAAACCCCATCAACCCCTGCAACTTCCTGGGAAGAGGGTGTTGTTTCTTTCAATGAAATCTGTTTTCTTTAAGTTTCAGTTATTCTTATTTTAGGAGTGTGTTTTGCCTGCATGTGTTTAAGTTACTGCATGCGTGTCTGGCACCTGTAGAGTCCTAAGAGAGTTCTGGATACCTTGGAACTGGAGTTAGAGATGGTTGTAAGTGGTCTCATGGGTACTGGATATTCTGAAAGAGCAGTCAGTACTCTTAACTACTGAGCCATCTCTCCAGATCCTGAAATCTTTATTAAAAATCAACATATGGGTGGAGACAGGAAACTTCTGGGTTTCACCAGGTGGGGGATGGGCTTCCAGGGTCAGAGTCCTCACGAGCATCTATTGCCCACTAGGTGATTTGTTTCTTTCTCAGTCAGACACAGCTTTCAGGAAGTCCCTTCCCCATGTTACTACTGCTCATGTGCAGATGTAACTTTCCTCTCTGTTCTCTTATTCTTGCCCTCTCTACTTCCAGGTGTGTCGTCATGGTTTTGTATTACACTTAAACCTCCATGGATAAGATGGAAGTGTATGAGAGTGTTTGCATTAACACATGCATACAACAATTTCCCACAATGCAACCTCGTGGGTACATGCACATCCTAACTGAGTGCAGCAGGATTTCGAGCTGTAGGAAATGGGACTGAAAGTGACCCAGCATGATTATCACCCACACACCCTCAAGCATTCATAGTCCCCCCACCCCTTGTGGAGACAGCTCTGATGCTTACAGCCTCTTCTGCACTCGGAGTTGCCTTGCCCTCCCATGTCAGAGGCATGTGCTTTATTTTGTGCCCAGGGCAGTGTCCAATGAGCTGGCATCCTCTCCTTGGTCAGAGCATGTTCAGGTCATGTTGCAAATGGACCACACAGGGGCTACTCTAGGACAGGGACATGGGGTCTGGAGCAAGCCAGCCCCCGCCCCCACATACACATAGCTGGAGACCTTCTCTCCAGCCCCGCCAAGCCCTGTTAGTTTGACAGCCCACTTATAAAATAAACACACAGACATTTATATTATTTAAACTGCTTGGCCATTAGCTCAGGCCTACCATTGTCTAGCTCTTACTCTTATATTCAGCCCATTTCTATTAATCTATACTTTGCCATGTGGCTCGTGACTTACTGGTACCTTACACTTCCTTGTCCTGGCGGCTGCTGCAGTGTTCCCTCCTGCCTTCCTGTTCTCTCAATTCTCCTCTCTCTTAGTTCCACCTATACTTCCTGCCTGGCTACTGACCAATCAGTGTTTTATTTACCAATGAATCATCCACAGTGTACACACACACACACACACACACACACACACACACAGCTTTGAGACTTTGCTCTTGGGGTTTGCTGTAGTTTGGTCCCAATGGCCATTTACTATCAGGAGGCTGCTGGCTATGTTCCAGAAGCTTCCATTTCTATTCCTTTTATAAAAGCAAAACAGTTGTGTCTCTGCTTCCCAGATGAGAGACAGAGAAACACCTGCAGGGAAGGGTGTTGGTTTTTCATTGACCCCTGGCTTATTATGAGTGCTCACTTCTGGCATCTCTGCATGAGGATAGTCAGCTTTGTAGACCACATGCATTTGGGACTTAGATGGGATTTCTGATGGACTTGCTGGGGCAAGGATGAAGAAGGCGGCAAAGGGTGAGATGAGGACCTAGTTATCTTGCATCTGAGTTTCCCGAGGTGGCCTTACTGGGTCACCCACTCTATGGTGGAGACATGGAGATCTGATGATGGATGTAGTAGCCAGAGGACTAGTTTATTTGGTTTGCTGGAAGATTATGGAAGGGAAATTATGTCTGACTTGCCTGGAGATTCTGATTTGGCTGCTGCCTGTCCTGATCTCTTATAACTCAAAGTGTTCAGTCATGAAAGGAGCAAGGCCAGGTACCTCCTCTGCATCATGGCTCTCTTTGTATAGTTCCTCTTGAGAGTTCCTGGGACCTGAGATAACTGGTGTGTGTCAGCAGGACTCGCCATGAATTCATTCCTTACCACCAATATCAACCCAATGCACTTATCAACTTCTAGGCTCTGAATTAAGAGCCAGAAAGTAGTTAGACCCAGGCCTGCTAATACATATCTGAAGGGATGCAAGAAGAAACTAGCCTGGGATGCATGGTAAAATCATGTCTCAAAACAAAGCAAACAGCACCACAGCCATGACCTTCAAAGAAGGTTTATAAAAATAGAGTCCAGAGCTATAGACCACTGGCAATGGTCGAGAGAAAGCCTGATCTGACCTAGTCTGGTGATCAGATGGCCAAACACCCTAACGGTCGTGCTGGAACTCTCATCCAATAACTGATGGAAGTGGATGCAGAGATCCTCGGCTGGGCCCCAGGTGGAGCTCCAGGAGTCCAATTGTTGAGAGAGAGGAGGGACTGTAGGAGTGTGAATTGTTGAGGCTGGGATTGGAAAAGCACAGGGACAATTAGCCAAACGAATGGAAGCACATGAATTATGAACCAAAGGCTGTGGAGCCCCTGGTTGGATCAGGCCCTCTGGATAAGTGAGACAATTGAATAGCTTCAACTGTTTGGGAGGTGCCCAGGCAGTGGGATCTGGACCTGTCCTTAGTACATGAACTGGCTGTTTGGAACCTTGGGTTTACACAGGGACATTCTGCTCAGCCTGGAAGGAGGGGACTGGACCTGCCTGTGCTGAATCCACAGGGTTGAGTTGAATCCCCAGGGGAGTCTTGGCCCTGGAGGATGTGGGGGTGGGGGGAGGGGCTGGGGGGAGTGTGGAGGCCAGGGTGGGGGGGAGTATGGGGGGAACCCATGGCTGGTGTGTGGAATTAAAACACAAATATAATAATAAATAGAAAAAGGAGGAAAAAATAGAGTCCAAAGAGGGTGTAGTTCTATGTATTTAATTACCTCACTTATGTTTATTAGCAAGACATGGTCATGGTTTGAGGCTGTTTAATGATATTTAAGTATGGAGCAATCTTTCTCTGGATGCCGGGGATTATCTCCATGCAGTGTGCCTCAATTACTTTTCTATTGCTGTAATAAGACACTATGACCAAAGAGTTTAGTTAGGACTTACAGCTTCAGAGGGTTAGAGTCCATGACTATCACAATGGGGAACACGGCAGCAGACAGGCAGGCACGGTGCTGGAGCAATAGCTGAGAGCTCACATCTTGAGACACCACCATGAGGTGCACAGAGAGAGAGGTTCTGGGAATTGCAAGACCTTCGGAAACCTCACCCCCTGTGACACTCCTCCTCAAATGAGGCCACATCTTATCCTTCCCAAACAGTTCAATTAACTGGGGACCAAGTATCCAAATACATGAGCCTAGGGGACCATTCTCATTCAACCACCACACAGTGTGAACCATTTGGGGACAAGACAAGTAGCAAAGACCACACTGCTACTTGAGTCACTTTAGCAGAGGGTGATGGAGCAAGGGATGCTATTGTAGCATGGGTGCTTTCTTGCCTCCAGCATAGAAGATCATCGCTCACCATTGGTGATGTCCTAAATGGTCAGGAAAAACAAGGCTCCCATAGAATTCTTGGGCTTTCCAACGTACAATCTGGAGAATGTTGCTCTTATTTTGTTGATGAAACACTGGCATTGAAGTTCCAAAGAAAATAGTTTCTCCTTTTGCTCTGTGGCATCTGTGTCCACACAAGAATGTGTAATTTACCTGTGGCCCTGTGAGGGTGAGGGTGAAATCATTAAATAGCAGTATGTAGAGCCAGGACGTGAGTCTGCATTGGTGAGATGGTGCCAGCCGGATTCCTCCACTGTGTCTCCAGTGCAGATGGACAAGAAAAATACACAGTAACCCCTACCTTCCTCTTAAACAGACACTCTATTCCAGCTGGCCCTCTCCTGCTCTTCCTCTTTCTCCTTTCTGGGGGCAGTGTGTCCTTAACGCAAAGATTCATCCATCATATGACAAAGGCCACTAGTGGGAGCACATGTGTGCCTGCAGTTGTAGACTTGGGTTTCAGCTCCCCAACACTAGCATTAAAATGAGATTCATTCCACTCTACATCCCATACTAACGAGTCATCATGATGTGTACTTGGAGGGCTGGGCTGCCCTTCTCTCAAAGCCTCCTGTCTCCAAGAGAGTTCCTTTTTCAAAGATGGCAGGCTACACCCTGGCAGTGGGACGCTGATGTACCACATTCTATGTCATAGATAAGAAGAATCTCCCTTCTGTAAACACACATGGTTCTGGTGCTGTTGGTACAGAGATGCCTAACCCTCTTACTGCTCCTGACTATTGTAAGTTCTTAATTTGATCCATGAGGTCAGTGACATACTGACTGCCTGTCTGTTGAGGGTTTGTGACTTCCTGAGAATGGATGGACAAAAGGTCTATGGCTTACAGAGGCAAGGCTATTGGTATATGTTACCTAATGAGGGCAGGGCCCATCAGAGTCTCTAACCTACTGAGGGCTGACACAAACAGATCTATGACCTACTAAGGTAAGACCTCAAGTGTCTGTTACTTCATGAAGGCAGCACCCATAGCATTTTATTGTCTGATAAAGACAAGGACCAAAGAAGGCTGGTCTGTGACCTGTTAAGGCAGGACCACAAATATGTTACCTAATGAAGGCAGGCCTCATGAGGGCCTTTAACTTACTGTATATACAGGGATTGACTCATGAGGTTTGTAATCTACTGAGATCACCAGAGGGCAGAACCCATGAGGGCTGTCTTAGTTAGGGTTCCTATTGCTGTGAAACGACACTACGATCATGGCAAGTCTTATAAAGAAAAACATTTAATTGAGGCAGTTTGTTTATAGTTCAGAAGTTTAGTCCATTATCATCATGGTGGGAGCATGGCAGACATGGTACTGGAGAAGTAGTTGGGAGTTCTGCCTCTTGACCTGCAGGCAACAGGGAATGGACTGTATCACACTGAACAAAGCTTGAGCATATATGAGACCTCAAAGTCCACCTCCACAGTGACACTTCCTCCAACAAGGGCACACCTACTCCAATAAAGCCACACCTCCTAATAGTGCCACTCCCTTTGGGGGCCATTTTATTTCAAACCACAACAAGGGCTGTTTACAACTGAGCACAAAGCCCATCAGGTTCTGTGACTATGATCATTGCATTCAAATGTCAACTTGCTACAACTTAGAACCACTTGAGTAGGCAACCACAGTTGAGAGATTGCCTATATCTGGTTGGCCTGTGGTAATATTTTTGGGAATTGCCTTGATTGCTTTAATTAATGTGGGAAGACTCACTTCAAATGTGGGTGGCACCTTCTGGCAGCAACCCACATAAAAATGGACATGAAAGAAGAAAGATTTCGCTTTCTGGTCCCATGGTCTTCATTATGGCTGTGGATTTAATTTACTCTGTTGTTGCTGCTGATTCCTTTACTGATGTTAGAACCAGCTTTTCCAGGTTTTCAATGTGCACTCAGGACACACTTTCTCCAAGAACCCTCAGGTGTTAGTCCTAGACTGGTACTGCTAAGGCATTCAGCCTCAGGGACTCAGCAAGCACCTGGTGCTTGGCCTTTCAGGTTTAAGACATACTGAGGGTAGATCACGAGTGTCTGTGACCTACTGAGGATAGATCATGAGTGTCTGTGACCTACTGAGTATACATCCCTGAGGGTCCATGACCTACTGAGTATAGATCCCTAGAGTTTGTGACCTACTGAGGGTATATCCACAAGGGTCTCTGTTCTATTAAGGACAGGGACATTAGTGTTTGTAACTTACTGAGGGCAAGGCCGTGAAGTCTATGACACACTGTGGCTATTATTTTTGTAACCTAATGATGGTAGGATAATGTTCCACAAGTCACCTCCCATCCACAGGGTCTTCCTTTCATAGACCCATACAGTATGCCAGTAACAAGTTTTAAGTCTCTGAAAAATGGATCTCTGCTTCTTTCCAGGATGACCCATTACACTGAGAGGTGGAATGATGTCTTCATACCTTTTCTTTTTTAATATGACACACTGTGAAGGCATAGCATTTCCAAAACATGAGAGGGTATGGGTGAAACCAGATGTCTCCCATTTTTACCTCACATGTACTTTCTCTACAGCAGAAACACTAAAATGGTCCCTACCTGTCTTTCCAGAGACACCTATTGCCTCATCTAGCCTCATGTAGCAGTTCATTCCCAGACAGCTGCGCATTCAGACAGCCACACATTCGAACAGCAGTTCATTCGCAGGTACCCCTCATTTCCTTCACCACCATGCATTACTTCAGTGGCTTCCCAGTCTCAGCCTTTATAAACAATGCACACTCCCTCTTCCTGCTGCCCTCCCACCAACTTCCATGTAGCACTGTTTACAATGCAATTCCAGAGATGGAGGGGCAGGTCCAGAAGCCAACTTCTGACTGCTGTTGGAACACAATTGCGATTTTGACAGCTGTCACTCCATTACCTGCAGAAGTTGCGTTGATTGGCAACCATCTGAGAAGTCACTGACAGTCATTGCCTTGCCCCCAGTCCTTGCAAGCAAGTGTAATAAACTTCTGTGTCTGTCAATCCAATGAATGAAAGGTTGTGTCCCAATGTGGAGACAGTTTGTCTTTTCCACATGATGAGGGAGGTGGCTTGATCTCCAGAGGGTTATGTGACACTCCATGTGTGTTGTTCCCACTTTCAGTCTGTTCTCCCTTTTGTGTTTATTTCTGTCGTGCCATGGATCTTTCATTGATAGAGCTCTTTGCAGTGGAGAGGGCTTTCCTGTGATATATTTTGTAAATGTACTGCCTGGTTTGCCATTTTTGCCTGCTTTATGATGTCTTATCCCTGTAAGCTTCTACTTTGATGTAATTAAGTCTGTCCATCCATGTTTGCGTGGCGCCTGGACTTCTGCTTGCTTACAAAACAGATTTTCCTGCAGTGGTAGTGAGGAACATCATGTTCAAGTGCTCCCTTTGAGCCTTTGTTCAATATAGACTTTATTGGGGTATTAATGATAGAGATCAATTCAGATGGTCAGCCCATGTCTTACAGTTTTTATTGGACCTTCTTCCTGATGATATAAAAAGACTCTCATTAATATGCTGCCACCTTGCTATAGATGTTCAGCTCTCTCTCTAGATTCTCTGTTTTACTGATTCACCTGACCCTGTGGTTCAGCCAATGTGACAGCGACTTCTTGGTGTTTTAACCCCTAACAATCATGGGGCTGACATGGAATGCTATGATACTTGATTTAAGGAGTTGCTTCTTATCACTTTTGGTCCCAGAAGGTTCTTGGCTATTATCTTACATCTTCTCTTCATGGATTCTCTATGGGGATGACATGGAATTTGAAGATTGAACAAAACTGATCTTATCAGCCTTTTCACCTGAAGGCAGAGTATGATGATGACAGAGAATTTTCCACTTGGAGCTGTCACTCAAAGTGCAAGATTGTCTATGTACATTTGTTGTGTATATCATGCCCCCATCACATTATTAGTGTGGTAATTGATTTTTTTACACAACCATAAAGATGTCAGTTGAATTACTGAACATTTTTGTCACTTCACAAATCATCTGGAGATGCCAACTTAAATAAAGGCAGAGGTATTTGGGGTTAGTGAATTCAGCAGTTTAAGTCTGTTGTTGAAGGTACATCAGTAGTGACATACTTCTTCCAGTGAGGCCCCACCTTCTCACAGTCCAATGAGGAATCCACTGATGAGGCTATCTGCCTCATGATCCAATCTCTTCCCAGTAACATTAGCAGCTGAAGACCATCCTTTAGCAAATGAGCCTGGTGTGCATATATGTGTGTGTCTCACATCCTAACATGTGAGCCTGTGTGCATATATATGTGTGGTTTACATCTTAACCATAGCATTGGTGTGTGTGTATGTTTGTGGTTCACATCTTAACCATAGAATTGTTGTACATGTACGTGTACATGTTTCACACCCTAACTGTAGCATTGGTGTGCAAATATATGTGGTTCAAATCCTAACCATAACATTGTTGTGCATGTATGTGTGTGTTTCACACACTAACCACAGCATTGGTTATATATATATATATATATATTTCACATCCTAACCATAGCATTGGTGTACTTTTTACCATGCTGCCTTCCTGAGTTGTTTAATAATTTATTTCGCTTCAGAAGCCTTGTGTAGGTTTTCCAAGGACACAATCTGACCACAGAGTGAAGAGCTTCCTATGATCCTGGAACCTCCTGCTAACTGTTCCCCTAGGGCTTGTGAGACTCCTCTGCTATCTCAGAGACACAGTTGAATCTCCACCAGATTGCCAAATTTTCCTCAGTTTGGCTCAAATCCAGCCTTCCTTTCCCATAATTCATATATGTTACTTTTACTCTCAGCTTCTCTGCCTTGGAGTCACCTTACTCATATGCATTCTCATAACGTAGATGACAGTCGTCTAGAGATGCAAGGCTCTGGGGACTGAAGCACGACCTGGACATTTTATAGCACATCTAATCATGATGAATTCTTCTAAAAACAATAGTAGCCTTTTTTTTTTGTGTGTGTGTGGAGGAATAGAGGTGTTGGAAAGGCTTATCCCCATATGTAGCCAGTATCAGATGGGATTCCAAAAGTCACGCCCCACTCTGTTCTTTGACTTGGCTTCAAAACCTTTGCTTAACATTCATTATCTGTCCTGAGAAGATGGGAGGACATCCAAGTGAAGAGCAACCCAACCTCCCTATGAGTGGCCTACAGGACAAAGTTCCCACTGTAGTAACTCTTCTGATTCAGAGAAGATGGGATGATAAACTTGATTTTTATGTGTATGTGCCTGACATTTAAGATCACCAGGAACCATAGTACACGACCCTCAGTGATTTCACGGGACAGATGACCACAGTGGTGTGTTCTAGCTGGAGAGTGCTGGCCTGAGCTTTATGTAAGGTGAATACTCTGCATGGGTGAGTGCCCTCCTGCCTGCAAAGGTGAACAGTCCTGGAATTATCAAGAGAATGGATCTGCAGACAACATTGCTTTCAAAACGCTCTTTTCAGGGAGCCAAGATCATACCACAGGAGTTCTGATTCCTTTGGGATCTGAGATGAAACTTGTCATGAGACCCTTCTTCAGCCTCATGCTGAATTCTGGGGAAACTGAATCAGGTCAATATTTCTGGAGAGAATGTACTGACTTAGCATACAATGAGAAACGCCATCTTGAAGATAGCTCTGAAGAGTATGCCCTTTCTTTCCATAGAGAAGTTCCTTTGGTTATTCGTTATCTTAATGTAATGGCCCCACAGTGTATGAATTTTAAAAGCTGAGATGCATGACCTGACTCTGCAAGGGAATTATAGGGTTCTCTAAAGTTGGGAGGGAATGTCAGTACTAAGAGGCTGCTTAGGCAGAAGGCTCACACTATCTGGCTGTGACTCACCTGTGGGCATGGGGTTTCATTCAGCTCCCTGCAAGTCAGTGAAGCAGATGAGGTGTTAGATGCGTGCTTATAAAAGACAGTTAGAGAGGAAGGGGAAGGCATTGCTGGAGGTGAGCAGAGAATCATCTATCTTCACTGTCCAAGAGGCACACCCCAGCCCTGTTTGCTCTCTTGCTGTTTGCACTTGTGAGAGCCAAGTGAACCTGTGTCTACAGAGGACTCTCCCTTCATTGTTCAGCCCACAAAGCATGACTCTGCATCAGTCCTTGTTCATGTTGGGAGGTAGTGATCCACTCATTCTCTGCTAGAAATGGTGGCTTCCAAACCATCAGGTGGTGCTCATGGGAATGCTAAGATGGCCAGTGAGCTGAGAACCTGAAGGATCCCCATATGTGTGGAGCAAAAGCTGCCAGTCCTATGAACGCTGACTCCCAGACAAAAATCCTGATGGTGTAAGCATCCACTGCCTGTGAAAGAATGCTGCTCTTCTCTCTGCCTCATGGCCGCGCTTCAAAGCTTCTCAGGCTCCAATAAGCTAGGGTAGGGCCACCTGGTCTGGAGTTCACTGGTACAGTAAAAGGATAAGGACCCGGAGTCTCTAGAGGCTCTGGAGGGCATAGTGGAGGCAGGGAGATAGCTCGGTAGTGGAGAAAGGATGGCACAGAACAGAAACATGGTAAGATAAGGGGCCTGTGGAGGAAGTGCTCTGTGGAACAAGAGGAAATGACTTTTAGGAACAAGAAAAATCAATGTGTCTGCTTGTAAGAACTCAGCATGAGACCCCTACTCCTTCTCTACCTCTGTATCTCCCATGGGGTTTTGGTACAGGCTGCTTTGGTGAGGGGTGTACTGTGGTTGGCCTCTGGTGTCACTGAAAAATAGAACAGAGCTGTATGTGACATGGGTCAACATCGTGTGGGGTGTAGCATGAGGCCACACCCCTATGAGATGACCTTGCTGTCCACAGAGGTCCTTGGCTCCATTCATATCCAAGCATTAGATTTACCTAATCCAGAGAGCCCAGTAGACCACAGCTTACACAAGCTGCTTTGGAGGCACTCCATCTCTGGCCTATGGAGATGTGCTCTCAGGGAAGTCCCTCCTCCCACCTCTCCATGCTCTTTTGGGTTACCATTGTCCAGTGTAGAGCTGAAGCCCTCCTCCTGCTCTCACATCCCCGTCCCTAAGATTCACAGGATGCTACTTTGTTCTGTACTTCTTGACAGTCTTGTACGTCCTTGATTTAGTGGCAGAGCACACCGTAAGGAAGGAAGGTGATCTCGGGGGCCATACGGATGGCTATGAGGGTGGATGGGGCAGGACTGGCCAAAAGCTGGCCCAAGCACTACAGGGGTCACATCCTCCATGGGGTCTCACTGATGCTGTAAGCAGCAGGATGACAGTGAGGACATTGTCCCTGACTTTCAGTAGGAAGAATGGAAAGTGTGGGGGGTCTCTGAGGGAGCCCCTATCATTGCCAGTCCAAAGCTGCACCACCAGCAACAGGAGGAGGATAAGAGGAGGAAGAGGAGACCACAAAGGTCCCCTACAGGCCACAGACTACCTTCTTGGCCTTCTCCTTGCCATGTCCTGCCTCACGAGAATGTCAGGGTGCCTCCATGGAAAGCAAGGTCAATATCTACTGCGTAGAGATATGCCAGCTACACCAACAGCCTTCAGCAATGTGGCAGAGATAGATGGCGACAGCCTGACGCTCATACTCCCTCATGATTCTTAGATAGTAATTCAATGAGAGCCCACTGATGCCAGGGCCACAGAAGGGTGGGAAAGGTCTGACCTGCCCTCCAGGACCAAGCAGGGAAGTGGCAAGGTGTGCTGTTCCCACGGGGAGGAAGGTAATCAGGCAGATACAGCAAGACTGGAGTTCCTGCTGGAACCGGGAAGGGCATAGGGGTGCTGGTTGGGAGGAGACCAGCTATCCTCGTAGAACCCAGTGGGTCCTGTGAAGCCGGTGCAAGGCCACACTGACTTCGTCTTCTCTGAAAATATTCTGTACACATAGATACTGCAAGTGTTGCCTGCCGTTCCAGTGGAGTGTTGTGGGGACAACACAGAGAGTACTGTACTGTGCTCTAGGAAGGGGCGGAGCCACGGCGGTGCTTTGCAGGACCTTGTCTCAGATCTGTCTGGAAAGGTGAAATGTGTGAGAAAGCCAATCTGGGAAAATTCTCATATGCATATGAAAAATCATGGGCTGGAAAGCGGCAGGGATTAGGACAAGATAAATTTATACCCAGCTTCCCGCATTCCAGTGACAAATTTGCTCTCTGGGCGTTGTTGCCTCTGACCTCCTGGTTACCGAGGGGATGACATTAAAGTGGAGAAAATGGCTTATTCTGTTCTATAAATTCAAACAGAAATGACGCATGTTGCCCACCAAGTATATCTAAGAAATCGTGGGGAAATGTCAAGCATTTTAAGAGAGAGCTGCCGTAAATTCCGAATTTCGCAACTTGAGTGATTTCTGCAGAGGAGAAAGGTCCCTTTGTTTATGCTCAGCTGACACTCAGTGTGCGGAATATTATGGGCTGGGGCGGGGCGCGTGAAAGCTGAAGAGAAAGAAAGAAAACTGGGATGTGACAATCCAGGCAAAGAGGCGGTTCTGGTTTGGGGGAGGCCTGGCTTCTGAGGAGCCTAAAGACAGGTTCCTGACCCTTTCTGGCCAGTGCTATGCTTTCCTCAGGCCCACAGGGTACCCTCCCCAGGGTGTATGCACTGTTGCAGAACCAGAAAAAAAATCATCCCATAGGGCAGCCATGGGCGAAAAAACAGCGGTGCCCAGAGTGACTGGCATTGCACCTCAAACCACACTGCTGAGAAATACCGTTGACTAAACTCTGTGGGACATGTTACCACATCTTAATGACAACGTTGTCTTAGTGGCTCAGGAAACAGAAGGTAGCAGAGAGGAGCAGGGGCCACCTGGCAGTCTCTGGGAATGTGTTTTGTTTTAGATTATTTTGATTTTGGATAGAAAAGAAATCAAAGATAAGCCCAGAGAGATGATACATTGTTTGATCCTCAGCATCAACATTAAAAAAAAGTCAACCATGGTGATACATGGTGGTTGTAATCCCAGCAATAGGGAAGCAGAGACAGGTGGATCCCTGGGGCTTGATGGCCAGCTAGTCTAGTCTATTTGGCAAAATCCAGGCTAGTGAGAGACTTTACCTCAAAAAATAAAGGTGTATGGTACCTAAGAAATGACACTGGAGGTTGTCCTCTGGCTGGAATGGACGGACACACACACACACACACACACACACACAGGAGGAGAGAGAGAGAGAGAGAGAGAGAGAGAGAGAGAGAGAGAGAGAGAGAGAGCTTTCCAAATCTATGACCCTCAAAACAAAACAATCTTGTCCTGTTGGTGGTCACAAATAACTGAACAAAGGCTCCCTCCAGTGTTCCTGTGTGCTAGGGTAGCAGGCAGGAAGTACTATTGCTGGCTGGGGATATGCTGGGTGGAATTGAAACCCTGTGCCTCCATGGCAAATCGATCATTTCACAGCTGATGTTCACACTACAGAAAGTTTTCATCATGGTGACCTCCTGTCATCAGATGGGGCAGAGGGCAGCAAGGCCACCACCATCAACTCAGCTGCCAGGCACATATTCCAAGTTCCGTACAAAGATGTCCTGCAGTGTGATCAGTGTGGCAGCCACCTCTCTTCAAATCTGACTTCTTATGGGGCCAGTGAACTCCATGAACACTTCCCCTGGATTGTGGAATCCCAGAAGGGATGCAGCACTAATGAACCCGATACTCAGGTTGAACTGCAGCCCATGTTCACAACTTTCACCCAGCCTGACTTCAGCCACCTCTTGGCACCTAGTCACTCACATGTACAGCTGTTGACAGTCACAGTGACCCAATGTGCTATTGGCCTTTTCAGTGAGAGTAAAGATTGGCCTGTGTGATGACAGAAAGGTGGTGTGTATGTGCCCACTGATCATGGTCAATGCCTTATTCTGCAAGAGCAAAGTCCTGGTGTCATTATAGGACAGTAGGAGTAGAGGACAGCATCCCTCCTCTAGAGCTTCAGATATTGCAGGGAATTGGAAGCTCAGGCCCGCACTCCTCATTCTCAGTTAGGAGATTGTAAGAGGGTTGGTGGGGCCACCTTAATTCTGTTTTCCTCTGGGCCTGAGCTCAGTTCTGGTCTCGATGAGTGTTCTGGCACTGATGAATCATCCGTGGCCTGTCCTGTCAGTCTAATGGAGAAGCAATTAGAGTTCCAGGACATTTGAGTTCAGTACATAAGATAAACTGGATCAACTACAGGACACACCCAGGAGGGGATGGAGGGATTGCTGAAACATAGAGATGTCCATGGAAGCTTCTGGAAAGGTCTCTGAAGATGAACAGTGAGGAAAGAATGTTATCATGGGAAGCTCCTCTCCTCACCTAGCTCCTGCTACTAATGCTTGTTCCATGGCTCATACTACCATCTTAAAGGTTGTGCAAGCTTCAGAAGAGGGAGCCTGGTTGGTGGAAGGAGGTCGCTGGGGATGCGTCTTTGAAGATCAGACCCCCAGGTTCTAGCCTTCCTCTGACCCCCTGGTCCCACATCAAGTGATCAAGCTGCTGGCACATGTTCTGGACACTACAGTCTGAGCTGCTCAGTTCTGCCTTCCCCACCATTATGGGCTATGACCCCCTGAAACTGTGAATACCCTCTCTTAAGCTGGTTATTTTATCACAGTGACTAGGAAAGTCTCAATACACACAAGAAGAAAGCAGGGCAATGCAGGGGCAAGAGGGAAGAGCAGCACTCCTCGGGAATCACCAGGGAGATGTAAGCCAGGAGGCTGCCAGGAAGCTGCCGGGCAATGTCACCAGGGCCTGAGAGCCTTTGCTTCTTGTCCTTCCACCTTACATGTATCTCAAGCCATAGCTGGCTGGCTCTGGGCTTGGAGAGTCTCCAGGTGTTCTATTCCTTCTATCTTTTCTTGCAGATAGGGAAAGCCCCTTCTTGTGGAGGTTGACCTGACATACCACTGGCTGCTCCTCTCCAGCCTCTTACTGGGAGTTCTTACAGGCTGTACGACTCCTAAAGCCCATGAAGCAAAAGTGGTGAGACTGTGGGATGGGAGAACCAGGGCACTTTGTCACACTGTCCTTCCCTGGCAGAAGGGTATGAAGGGCTTACTGTGGCCGGCATACTGCACAGTGGGGCAGGCCGTCCTCAGACATCTGACTAGGACCCTGCAAGTTCCAAGAACAAATGCATGTGGCGAGGGCTGAGGCAAGGCTGCCTCCTGCAGGCAGAGGTTGGGCTCACAACACTGTGTGGAGCCTTCTTTTCATTCGCTGGAGAGCTCCCAGCTCACCTGGCACTACAGTTTTTGTTCTGGTGACAATGCTCCTTAGGAAAGGTAGCTTATGAAAACCGAGATTGGTCATAGATAAGTCTGCAGCATTGATTCTCCTTATGCATTTCCTTGGGAGTGTTTGAAGCAGAAGCCAGCACACCATTCTCATAATAAAATGCCACACAGAGCTGCTGTGTACCTATTTCATCCAGGTTGAAACATCCCATCCCAGAAGAAGGCATGTTAGACTCAGGAAGCCCACAAAGCTTACAAGACTTAGGAGGCCCCTGAGGTCCTACAAGCACTCAATAATTGCTGGGGGAGGGGAGTATTTAGTGAAGTTGTCTGCACATTGAACAGTCAACTCTGGTGATAGTTTTTGTGAACTGTCACCCGTGCTTGGGTAGGGTTTTGTGGCAATGCAGCTGCCTGAGTCACCCATGTTCCTATAAGCAATCCCTGACTCATGCATCAATAAATTCATTGGATCATCAAAGCTTACTTGGGAGGATTATTTCTTTGGTCTAATACTCCTCTCTGGGGGTGAACAGACATTTATCCATGCCTTTCCAGGAAAAGCCACAGAACACATTTGGTTCTCATATGAAGAGGGGCAAGGATGAATTTGAGGAGTAGCTGCATAGACTCTACCGTTGGTGATGAAGATCAATTGAGGTTGATCTGCCTGGGGGTGGTACACCTGTGGGCCTGAGACTGACATTTCTACCTTTACCCACATGGTATGGGATGGTGTGCCTTCTTGCTGTATGTAGTACTGGTTGTATGTTTCTTTTTCTTTCTTTCTTTCTTTCTTTCTTTCTTTCTTTCTTTCTTTCTTTCTTTCTTTCTTTCTTCCTTCCTTCCTCCTTCCCTCCCTCCCTCCCTCCCTCCTTTTCTCTCCCCTCTCTCCTCCTCTTCTCCCCCCCTCCCCACTTTGCTCCTGACTCAACCAGTAACTTACTTTCACCCAGATAGCAGCCCAGTATCTCTGCTACTTTGTGTTAGAACCTTCAAGATAACTACTTTAACTCTCCAGTTGTGGCTTTGGCTTCTCTGCCTCAGATCTGTAAATGTTACTTTGTGTCTAGGATGCCTTGGATCTCCACTTTAACTATAGCAGCTGGCCTTTGGGCCTCCTGGACTCAAGACTGTAATGGTTATTTTCTGCCTGTGCCCCTCATGATCCCTGCAACCTCTACTCTGGGGTTTGTGTGGAAGGAGTCCCTGCCTTGTAGATCTCTGGGTAGGTCAGACTCTGTGAGTGGCTTCCTGCCCCTCTTTGTTACTTTACTTTGTCTGAGGGGTCTTCTTCCAGGATGCACAATTCTTTGTCTATCCTGCTGAATGAATTCAGTGGTCCCTCTACACAACTCTCCTCACCCAAGATCTTTGTAGCACTGGAATATATCTTTATGTAAAGGAGAAAAAGTACAAAAGATTTATTGATAATAGGCCATGGGGAAATTTATCTTAAAACAATTTTCAGCTTGCATATAGTTTGATTATTAAGGACAAAAGCAAAGCTCTATACTAATGGTATTAATGAGCTTGTTTACTTTTATGTAAAGAAATATTTCCTGAATGTTTGATATTACAGGACATAAAATGTCTTCAATGATTTTCATGGTCCATGGATATTTTGATTTTATAATTATCAATGCTGAGAATGTTTTTTCAGATAAATACACTCATGTTCTAAGTACAAGTTAAAATTCATTTAACAATTTCTTGTAAAACTCTAGTCATCAGCTCCAACAGCAACTGTGAACAACCTAACTGTCTGACAATGCAATACAAAGCTATACCAATCTGATACATGCTGAGGAGTTACAGTGGGAAAATATTGTTTGTTTCCTGTAATTAAACCATTATGTTTCTATAGGAGCAGAAAACTTGTATGTGCAGAAAAGCACCACAATTCATAATACACAACAGTCTCAAGCGTGAGATGAGGTATTTCAGGCATTGTTCATTGACATTGCCTGGTGTAGCAACGTGTACAGTATGAAGTTCTCATGTTGTGGGCCCAGATCTCAAGGCTACATTTAGTCAGGCAACACCATGGGTGAGCATTACCAGAGACACCTACGATTCATTGCCCATTTGATATTGAGTTCATTTTTGGTTGCTGTCTATTCAGGAATTTTTTTATTATCAGTATTTTTCACAATCCTCACATTCAATTACGCCACCCCACACGAGATCAAATTCCAGCTCAAAGAGCTGTGGAGTAGAGACTATTTTGTAACCCATGAAATAAGCATGTGTGGAATGGAATTGTCAACAGCCCATGGTGACAGTGATGTGGTCTTCACTGTGGGTGATAAGGCTCACCACTAACACTGAACTGTTTTCTTTGTAGAAACTTTTTCACCCAAGGGAAGAATTACAATGATTAAAAAACCAAAACAAAACAAAATAAGACTCAATAAAACAAAAAACAAAACCCAGGAACCATGCAGAAGCTTTCATCCACATTAGCTTCTGAACTGGCAGCAAAAGTGAAGAGACTTGTTGGCTTCCCATTCCTCACAGTTGGCTGGGATATAGGGGGAGACAGCGGTTAAAGAGCCATTCCTGGGGTTCAGAAACTTTGAACCCAAAAGGAATATCAGACAATGAGGAGGAGACAGTGAAATAGCGATAGAAAATACCACTCATGCCTGACTTCAACTACAGGGAGAGAGAAAATCCATGATCCAGCAAGTACACAGGGCCTTAGCCACGGTCCAGCACTATAAATAATTAGACAATAATCTTATTACTGAGGTGTGACAGCAATGCTAGCCTGGATTTCTTTGTACTGCTTCACAATTTCTGATAGAAGGTTCATTTTACTGTAGAACTTACCTTCCTCATGGGATTAAGTCCTCTTTCCTTAAACTAGTATATGTCTCTTGTCATGGCAAGGAAGCAATGTGTGGCTTCTGTGGTACATCATGATGGTGGAACCACAGTCCTTGCTTCTGGGGACAAATTAAATAAAACAAGCTTACCTGAATATAGCGTTGCAATGCCATGATAATGGCCCTGACAGCCAAAATGTTACCCCGTGACTACGGGGAAGGTGTAGTACAAATAGCAGGGATGCTCTAGACAGGGAGGTTCATGGTCAGATGGAACTGGATGATAAAAGATTGCATCACAGTACTCAGAAAAGTGCTCAGTTAAAAACATATCAACTAGAAAGCTGAGGATATGACTCCGTTAGTAACTTACTGTGAAAGCTGTGTATTCAGAACCTCAACACACATGTGATAAGCTGCATGTGGTAGCATGTGGTGCCTATAGTCCCAGCACTGGGGAGGCAAAGACAAATAAATCCTTGGAGCTCAGTGGCCAACTAGGCTAGTCTAATTGGTGAGTTTAAGATTATTTGAGAGACCCTGCTTGCTTCAGGGTTTCTATTGTGACAAAAAACCACAATCAAAAGCAACTTGGGGAAAAAAGGTTTGTTTCATCTTACAAATGCTCTAAAGTCACACTCTCCAACTTTGGGAAGTCATGGCAAGAACTCAAGACAGGAATGTGGAGTTAAGAGCTGAAGCTGGGACCATGGAGGAATGCTGCTTATTGACTTGCTCCTTATGTCTTGCTCAGCTGGCTTTCTTACAAAACCATGACTACCTGCCCTGGGTGGCACTACCCAGAGTGGGCTGGGCCCTCCCATGTAGCACTAATCTTAAAAGGGCTCGCTAATTCCTGAACTGAATGGATCTCAGCTGAACTGCTGCTCAAAAGCCTAAAAGCTTAACCAGGCTCTGGTTCCTGTCCTCATATCTTATATACCTTTCTGCTCCCTGCCATCACTTCCTGGGATTAAAGTCATGTGTTGCCATACCTGGCTGTTTCCAGTGTGGCTTTAAACTCACAGAGATCCAGATGGATCTTTGCCTCTAGAATGCTAGGATTAAAGGCCTGTGTGCCACCATTTTCTGGCCTCTATGTCTATCTAGTGGTTGTTCTGTTCTCTGACCCCAGATAAATTTATTGGGGTGCACAATATATTGGGAAACACAATATCACCACACTCCCACATTAATCAGTAATCAAGATAATTCTCCACACACTTGCCCATAGGCCAATCTTTTGGAGACATTTTCATAATTGACATTCCCTCTTCCCAGATGACCCTAACTTGTGTCAAGTTAACAAAAATCCAGCCAGCACAGTTTCAAAACTAAGACAAAGAATTTGAAGAAGATACCTGATGCTGACTTTTGGCATACACAGACCTGCTCACACACAGGCATGCACACATGTATTCATGTATGCATCTTCACACTCAGGAGCATACTTATATGCACATACACATACAGACTTTAAAAATGGTTTATGTCTAGAACTTTGCGTTTAATGTTTTTATTCCACTCAGTATATTTCTGTCCACAAGTCTTTGAAATCTAGGAGGGCTGAAGGGGTATAACAATGGCACTCTATCAACTTCAGCAGCCAATGGTAGAGGTGGATACATCTGTTGATAGCAGCCATATTTCCTTGAACTTTTGGCCCAGACTCAATGCACCAGGGTCTGAGAAGTTGTCACTGCTGAGCTCGTGAGAGAAAGAGGGACCACATGTAGAGTTAAGACATGAGACACAAAGAGCAGGCAGATGCATCTCTGTCTTAATGGGCTAAGATCCTGTAGACTGGATTTTAGAACAGCAGTCTAGGTGCTCCTGTGTGAAAGTATGAAAAAGTACTCAAGATTTCATAATGTATTAAAGACTAAATTTTCTCCTTACAGAGCTGGAAGGTGGAAGTCCATGAACTTGGCATTGTGATCTGGTGAGGCCTTTTGTTGTGTCTCCAAATTAGGGGAGGGGTAGGGAGGAAAGAGTGAACCCAGTCCTGCTGGACCTTCCTTTTGTGACACTAATCCAGCATGAAGGTGAGGACCTCATAACCTGTTGGTCACTGTGTGGGCTTTGCCTCCTAATACTGCCCCACTAGGGAGCAACTTCCAGTATGTGAATCTTGAAGCGGGGTGGGCACACTTAGACCACAAGGAACTCTGTCAACCTAGCAAGTCTTAGAGCCGAGTGAGGGAAGTGTGGCCAAGGTTTCTCTTTCAGAGTGCCTATCATTTTCTGGCATTGAGTCAAAGCCAGATATTTATGAAGATAATGTTTCCTATAGGAAAAGCTGTGAAGTCAACACTACCCAGACCAAGAAATATGAGACCTGACCATAAATGTGCAAAGTCCTCTAGACAGACCACAGTAGGCACAGTGAACAGTACTTGGGGGCAGTCTCATCTCTGTGGCTTTGTAGCATATGACCATAGGGTAGGCCATGGCTTCTTGTGGCGATTGAGTCACATAGGCTGCTAGAATCAAGATGCCTTGGAGTAGAGGCTGAGGATGAGGAGGTGAGCGATGCACTTTCCGCCCTACATGATGTACTCACTCTTTACCCAAGGATACAGTGTGTTATGCAGAATTAAAATCCCACATCTCATAGAGGGGCATTAAAGTCAACCAGTTGGTATGCAGACATATGGGCCTGGAAGTTGCTTTGTGGGTTCTGGTAATTAAAACGATAATCATTTGGAATATCTGCCAAAGGTCTAACTCTAAGTTCGCCCAAGAGGCAATGAGTCGACGTCCTTTTTACGATATCCCCCAGCACCCACGGATGCTGTGGCATTTAAATCTCTGACAGCTTGTCTATAGGAAACCCCACTGGTGAAAGATTTATAACTCAACCATAAAAATCCACTCTGAGCTTAAGGTTGGCATGTGAGAACCCAGCTCAGGAGTGAATTAATTAATGAATTTGTCCTTTCCTTCATCAGTTTGACTGACACCTTCAAACATACCCCTTGAGATGTGATCTCAACAGATCTCATAAAGCAAGAAACCTTAGGCTCGGCCAATGCCTGTGATGAGAACACACTCACAGGAGCTGTCAACACTGTAGGCAAATGTGGGTGGGAAGTCGGGTCTCTTTAGGACCCTGGCAGAACTGGGTAGTGCATATGGTAGATGGACACAAGCTCTGACCATGGCAGGGGCTCCTTTCCATGCCTGGTATGACACTCCACCATCAGCTGTCTCTGAGAGTGCAAATGTTTCCCAGCAGGGATCCAACAGATACTCCACCTATTCTTATGCCCACAGTGCCCTCTTATAAAACTCTGGTCAGTGATGAAGATGCTGGAACCAATGGCTTTTCTGGTCACATAGTTGGAATGGGTGACACTGTCATGCACCTCAGTGCTGTTGAACTGCCTAGAGAAAAATCAGAAATGGAAAATCATTCTGAGGTGTGTGTTGGAGAACCCTGGGGGGGAGCTTTAGGGGCTCTGGGGTGGTAACTGATGCATGTCTGCACACATTCATGAAACTTACCTGAGAGAGGAGAAGGGAGAGAAGGGAATGAATGTGTGGTGGGCACCTTTTACTTCCTCTTGCAGTAGAGGTGGGATCAGGATAGTGTTGTAGTCCAAAGGCAGGTGCCCATTAGGGCATAGGTCTGGGCACAGAGTTACTGTTTTCAAGGCTTGGAACCTCTGAGCTCTGAGGCCTCAGCTTGTCTGCAGCTCCTAAAAGACAGTCTCCACTAGTACAGAGGGTTTTCTGCTTGATATACCTGGCAAAGCCAAGCCCTCTAACCTTGACCACCTCCTCTGTCCTTGTTTTCCCCAATCTTCTTTTACTTGAGGAATATTTGAGGGGTAGTGTTGGGGGTGATGGGGAGGTGGTGGTGGGGCTATTAAATTTTAAGAAGCTGGACATCTATCATTAACCAAGAATTTGGTCATGATGAAGATGATGGCAGTTTTCTCCCTTCAGTGAGGACCAACAGACAAGATGGAGAAAGGTTCCCTCATTCTCATCATGGTAGAGACAAGGCTTCACACACCTGGGCAGTCTGACACATTGTAGAAACTATGGCTAAGTTATTGACTTCACAACACAAGGTCCCAGGTGTGTCTGAGACCACTCTGACCTTGGAAGCAGGAGCACAGACGACCTATCCATGGTCAGAGAGCTGTCTTGGCTTCCTACTCTGCAGAGGGTAGCTTCTCCTGCATGTCACCAAGGTTTGCATGGAGTGAGGCAGGCTGTGCGCCTGTCTTACCCTGATGCTTGTAATGAGCAGTATGTAAGAGGGCTGGTCTCATACCATATTAGCACATTTGCTTTATTACGTGAATGGTAGGGACTCTTCTAGGTGTCAGCCAGCCCTGTGGGACCCTAGTGACACCCATGTGCACCCGGATGGTACACTCACTCTTCCTCTCCCTGTCTCCCTTCATGCCTTTTAATTATTCCCTTGGTTCTAAGAGGAGCTTCCCTCCTCAACCCTGGGAAGGTAAGATCAGGACCAGCCTTGGTCTCTAGGAACCCTAGCTTGTTATCTCCAGTGGATGGGATGGTTTGGGACCCCCTCTCTTCCATGGGCATCCTTGAAGATGTTGCTTCCTGTCTCCTTGGTAAATGCCAAGTGTTTGTCTGCTGACTCAGTAGTATCTGGCCACTGTTCCAAGAGAAGGCCTTATACTTTACCTGCCCTTCTGGAAGCTACAGAGATGGCCCAGCACCTTGCTTCCCCATCTTGCAGTGCACTCTGTTAAATTCTTCCTAAATTATGTCATAGAAAATGAAAGTCACCTGCCCCTCCCCCACAGGCATGTTTCTCTCTTGGCTAATTATGAGTGAAATCCATTAACAAAAATGAAGAGTTCATTTTATTTGAAAACAAGTACTACTTTGTAAAAAAGGAAATATTTATATAAATCTTTTAAAGGATTTTTTTCTAGATACAATCTTATTTTTTTATCTTTATAACAAAATATATACAGCCTTCTTTTTTTCTATGTTTATTTATGACCAGTTGAAGTATGCCACAGAAATAAAATATATTCATGTTTAGGAACCTCCTCCCATAACCCATTAGTCTAAGAAATTGTCTTAAAAACAGCGTGCCATTATTTTAGAGTTAAACAGTTAAGCGTTTTTATACAGGAGCATCAAAACCAGATATGCTTCAGACACCAAACCTTTTTTTAATGGCTTTCAGATAAAACAATTTATTTATGCAATTAACAACAACATGCAATTTCTAATAATTAGCAGATAATAGTTATCTCCAAAGTACTTTATAAAATTGCCTTTGAACTGCATTCGTTCTGTGGGGAATCACTGAAAATTGGACTATAAAATTACCAGAAAATGCAGTGCATTAACAAGAATTTTCTGTATCAGTTTCTCTTCAAATTTATGAGCTTAAATATTTGTAAACATTGGGTTTCATAGATGGAAACCTGTCACCCCACCTTCCTTTTAAGGGAAAAAACACATTGTGCTGTTACAGGATTTTATTTGATTTGGACTTTGCCATCTCTTCCTGTTTCTCCCTCCCCAGTAAGAAGATAGTATATTGCTATTATTTCTTCTTTGAAAATTAAGAAATAATTACTAATACACCATTTTATGGGTGTACATTAATCTTTTCTAATTCTCTTTCATAAACAATGTTCTACATTCAGCAATTGTAAAATGTTCCTATTAAACTGAACTATCTTTGAAGAAATAACAATAAAAATTATTAAAAGACTACGTTAATGAGAATCCAGAGGATTTTGGACAGCAAATGTGTTTGGGGCCACTTCCTCATCTGGGAGAAGAAATTCCTGGTGTGTCACAGAGGGTTAGAGTGCACTACCGTGTCTGGGAATGTCACATCCAAGGTGTCTTTCCTCCTTGTTTCTCTTGTTTACACAGTACACTGTCTGTTGGAGTACTACAGTGCCAATCCAAAGCACAAATCAGGTGCCTTTTTGTGGAGCATCTATTACCAGGATGTCTTACCATCATCTCAGAAACCTGGCCAAAAACCCAAAGGGCTGATGCTGCAGAGACCCATCATCCCGGAGCATATGGCACTCTGATCCTCTCCTAGGACAACTGATGCTGCTCTTGCTGACTTACTAGGACAGTTCCCTTTTCTGCATGAAGTTCTGATGTGGGCATTGCTATAGAAGAGAGGACAAGGGATGGGGGAATGAGAGCTTTGGGGAGCGGGAGGTTCGAGCTGGATCAGGAATCGAGTGGGAGAACAAGGAAAGAGATACCATGATAGATGAAGGCACCATGGGAATGGGGGGAGGCAGAGTGCTAGGGAGGTTCCCCAGTAATCCACAAAGATGACTCCACCATAGACTACTGGCAATGGTCAAGAGGTGCCTGAGCTGACTTACGCTGGTGATTGGATGGCTGAACACCCTAACTGCCATGACACAACCCTCATATAGTGATGGAAGTGGATGCAGAGGTCCTAGGCAGAGCTCCAAGATTCTGGTCAACAAGAGAGAGGAGGGATTCTATGAGCAAGAGATATTGACACCATGATTGGAAAGGGTGCAGAGACGACTAGACAAACTAGTGGAAACAGATAAACTGTGGACCAATAGCTGAGGAGCCCCCATGGTGCTGGACTAGGCCCTCTGGATGGACGAGACAGTTGTTTAGCTTGAACTGTTTGGGGGCCTCCCAGGCAGTGGGACTGGGACCTGTCCTTGGTGCATGAGCCAGCTTTTTGGAGCCTAGTGCCTATGGTGAGATACTTTGCACAACCTTAGTGCAGGGAGGAGGGGCTTGGACCTGCCTCAGCTGAATGTTCCAGGCTCTGCTGACTCCCCATGGGAGACCTTGCCTGTGGGAGGAAGGAGGATGGGGAATCTGTGGTTGATGTGTAGAATGGGTGGAACATCTCTTACAAAATAAAAAGAAGAAGAGAGAAGCAAGGAAGAGGTCCTCAAGTTGCACTCCCTGCCTGTCTGACACAGATGTCTCTGGTAGAAATGGTTCATGGGATGAAGAGGTATGTGTGATGCATGTTCTGCCCTGGCTCTGTCACCTTCTGGAGGCTTGCAAATCTTCCTAAAGTGCAGGAGCCTTCCAGTTGTGGAAGCTTCTCATGGGCCAAGGGCAGCCATGTCTGGGGACTGTATCTGTTGTGAGGTTGTCCTGCTAAGATGCATCTTCTCCATACATAGGTGTCCCTGCCCAAAGATGAGGCCTAGGACTCAGTGAAGTTAGAAGGTGAGGAAAAGCTGCTGGTCACCTCTTGCTACATATACAGTGGCCATGGACAGATAGTTAGTCAAGGATTGGTGTTTTCGTCAGTGTTCTATTTCTGTGAAGAGACACCATGACCATGGCAACTCATAAAAGAAAGCATTTAATTGGGACTTGTTTACATTCAAAGGTTTAATCCATTATTGTCATTGTGGGAAACATTACAGTACACAGGTAGACATGGTGCTGGAGAGGTAGCTGAGAGTTCTACATCAGGCAGAGAGGGACACCAGGCCTGGTTTGAGCATTTGAAACCTGAAAGCCCACCTCCAATGACACACTTCCTCCAACAAGGCCAACGAGGTCTACCCCAATAAGGCTACATCTCCTGATAGTGCCACTCCCTGGTGACCAATAATTCAAATATATGAGCTTATGAGGGGCCATTCTTATCTAAACCACCATAGTCAGACACCCTTCCAGAAGTGTGCATGTCACGTATGGAGGGTGAATGGGCATTGCTTCTTGGGTCTTTTGGTGATGATTTGGTTGGATTTGGGTTTTGACACTTTCCCCTTCTGTGTGCTAGCCCCAAAGGAGCTCCTCCACATGGGACCAGGGAATCACAGCAGAGATACCTAAGAGACTAAGTAAGGTTAGGGCATGGCCCTACACATTTCCTGCTGCACTGGTGGCCTGAGCTAGCTATTCTTTTAACTGACTCTCTTACAGGTCCTTCTAATATCCCAGGACCTGAAGAAATGATCTTCTGTATAAATATGGTTCTTACATATCAGCTAATATAAGGTGGTACCAGAGCAGGGTTGGCCATAATCCATCCTTATAAGATGATAACAATACTAAGACATAGACACATAGGCAGAGAGAAGCCACGATGGGGGCTTAGAGCATAGAGCATATAGGGAAAGGTAACATCTACATCCAAGTATGTCGAGGATCATGGGAATTTGCCAGAACCTGCAAGAGGCAGAAGGATCCTGCCCCAGAGCGCCAGGGCCATGGCTCTTTCCTGGAGCTGGGACTTCCAGACTGGAGAGTTGTGGAAGAAACACTCTCTTGTTGTGGAAGCTACTACTATTAGATTGGGACCAACAGTTAGAGAGCCTCCATGGGACCAACCTAGGCCCTCTGCATGTGTGCAACAGCTGTGTAGCTTGGTCTCTTTGTAAGGTTCCTAGCAGTGTGATCAGGACCTATACCTGCCCCTTAGCTGGCTTTTGGGAACCTCTTCCCCATCCTGGATTATCTTGTCCAGCCTTGATGCAAGGGGAGGAGCTTGGTCCTGCCTCAACTCGATGTGTCATGCTTTGTTAAAGTCCAGAGGAGGCTTGCCCCTTTTCTGAATGGAGATGGAGAAAGAGTGGACAGGGGTAGATGGGAAGCAGCTGGAAAGAGAGGAGGGAGGGGAAACTGTAGTTGGTATGTAAAGTAAATGGAAAATGTGATTTAAATAAAAAGAAAAGAATGGTACTGTGTGCTTTCTCAAGTCTCTGTTGAGGAACACATGGCTTCAGACAGACTTCTCTGCTTCAGGCCTGTGTACAGCCATTAACACTCACTTCAGGGCCTCAGAAGGTGACCAGGCCCAGATCTCCCTTGCTTAGGGTTCTTGTGTATGTGGCTGCTCTGATCCTAATTCCATGTTATCTCTTTGCTGGGATACCTTGGGTTAGTCACTGGGTCCTCTTCATGCCTTTCCCTCTGTCTTTCCTAGCAGCCTTTCATCCCCCATGACCTCCATCATTTACCAACAGCACTTCTAGGCTCTGATGCCTCCTGATCTTATTTCTGTCCACAGGGCCATTGCCCATCTCAGACATCAGAGGGTCCTCCTCTGAGCTGTTGCCGTAAAATGGCCTCCTGTGCCTATCCTGCAAACAATGTCTCTGTGAGATCTAGTGTAGCATGTCCAGTCATCTCCTCATTCGGAAGCCCTCTTAGTAGCTCTTAGCTAGGCAGGAAAGTGTTGGGAACAGACACATCGGCTTTCCCCTGAACACAGATATGTATGTCTGTGGATAGTGGAGGGACATAGGCCTGTTGCCAGATACATACCCTTCACTCCCAGTGAGCATCTGCAGAGCCCAGGCCCAGCTGCCCCTGCCGGCTCTTGGTTCCTTCTACCCGCTCCCCCATAGGTTCTTGTTCCTCTAGTGGGTGGATCTTCTTTTGGAGCAGACAGCGATGCTCCAAGTATGCCTCCAGTGGCACACCACACTGTCACCGGGGCTATGCCTCTGGTTTGCTTTTCTCCTCCCCAGAAGCCTTTCTACTCTGTGCTGGTAGAAACTGCACCCCTCACTGATTTATGTGTCTTTTCAGGAATTCCTTCTGTTTCCCCAACCGATCTTGAGGTCCCATCAGTGCCATGCTGAGTTTATAGCATATGTTTGTAGCATTCAAGAAGTGGACAGTATCGATGATGTTTGTGATGGAGGGTGGTTGCAATGCCTAAAGCAGCACACTTCTGAGGCTGTCACTGAAAGAACTGTCCCCAAAGCAGGGACCATGGGGGAATACATTGGAAGTCATATCGGCAGGGCCAGCAGATCCACTGAGTCTCCAGAGTTCCTTGGGTTCCACAGTACAGAACCAAGCTTCTCATGTTAGCACAGGAATATGGCCCAGGATCATGCCTGACTTTGGATGTTGACTGAAGATGAGCCACAGTTTCAATGCTAGGCCAGAAGAGAGAGACAGAGAGAGAGAGAGAGAGAGAGAGAGAGAGAGAGAGAGAGAGAGAGAGAGCGAGCTATCTCAGAGCAGGCTATATCATCTGTTCACACACAGTCAACATGGCTAAACAACTCTCAACACCCATTCATGAAGCACCAGTACCTGTGTTCTGCTGAGGCCAAACTATTTGCAGGATGCGTGTGTGTGTGTGTGTGTGTGTGTGTGTGTGTGTGTGTGTGTGTGTGTGTGTGTGTGTTTTGGGCTTTATGAGAAATCAATAGAATTGACAAGGCAGGGCAGAACCTCCAAAGAATAGAAAAGGATTAGATGGGAGAGGTCACTCTGAAGAACCCCACTTGAGCCTATCTATTTCTGTTGCTTGTCTTCAAGGACCCAGTTTCTGCTGATGTTCATTTCATAGAAGAATTGCTTCTGGGAAGACCAGCTTACTCCCCCCGGTGAATCCCAGCACATGAGGCACTTTCTTCTGTGGTGTCCCTGGCTATTGTGGAACAGGCCCTGAGCAGACACCTACCTAATGGCACTGTTCTGGCTCATATGAGGCAGCATATCACAGGGTGGGGTGATCACATGTTACGAGAGGGAGTGGGAAGATGTAGGTGATTCATGCTGGAGTGTGGTAGGTGCTCAGATCTACTTGAGTGTCCAGTCTTTTCAGGTTAGAACTCCAGTGCCCTCCTGTGTGCCCAGACTTTGTTTCCTTCTTACTTCAGATGCAAATTATTTAATTGCCATGTGTATGGCAAGCCTTGACAGATATAAGCTAATCTATACTTGGAGACTTTTGTAGAATCCTTTGCTTGTGTGAAGAGCTCCAACTAGATATTTATTTATAATTTTGCATAGAATGAAAGGAGTTACCCTGCAGGCTTGATGGGAGTTAGAACATGACGTGAGGAACGTGATCCATAAGGACCTAGCACCAGAAGCTCTGGTGACTAGGTTGTTAGGTAAATTGGTCAACAAGCAAAAGGTTTCTGCCAGCTGGCTCTCAGAGATGTGTCTGCATCTGCGAATTGGCTTATCCGTGAACTGCTAGTCCCTAAATTGATTTAAGGCAAATTAATCTTTGATTAATTGACCCTAAGTCCAGTCTTCCACTTGAGATTTTTAATTAAACTTTTAATTTTGGGACGATTGTGGATTCACATGCAGCTATAAGATACAATGCAGGTGTGTCTGGTACCCTCACCCTTGGCTTGTCAGGGGTAACTGGTTACAAACTACAGAACAGTTTGAATATCAGGACAGTGATGGGACTGTAGTCCATTCACCTACCCTCCAGGATGCCCCATCTTTCCTGAGCCCATTATCTTCATTAGAGTTTCCATGGCTATGATAAAACACCATGACCGAAAAGTGACTTAGGGAGCAAAGGATTTATTTTATCTTAGAGTTACACATCACAGTCCATCATTGAAGGAAGCCAGGCCAGGAAGGCTGAGATGGAAACTCGTTAGTGAACTGTGGTTCCAGACCTCCCAAAGGATGAGGGGAACTGTATTTTGGGGATCTCTGGGCCATGGTGATGAGGTTTACAGATGGCTTGATCAAAATATTGGAGACGAAATTATTCTTGACAGTAAATAGAACCACTTGGATATAGGAGGTTCTGGAGTGTTATTTAGGCGATGTCTAGTTTGGAAAAGAGGGAAGCAAAATGGAGGGGCTCTAAAGCACCAAGGGAGGGGAAAGAGTTGAGCCTTATATGACTGTGGTATTCAGCCAAGGGGAGTATCCAAGCCTGAGCAAGGCAGCTTCAAGACCATGGGGTGAAGAAGTAACAGCAGACCACTCCCTGGAGGGCAATCTGAAGATGAGATCTGGAAGTGGAGTGAAGAACACAAGTTTTAGGTTGTGTGACCCTGAAATCTTGGGGTGTTGATGATCAGATCCTCTTAGAGAAGCCACAACACAAAAGAGACTTTCACCTGGTGATTCAGAATAATCGACTTTTGCAACCGGTCAGAACTGTGTTAGAAAGAGATTCATGGCCAGAGCCTGTATCTACTTGTCTGTCTGCTAGGGAATCCAAATGTTTACACAGAGATTTCCCATTTCTAACTGTGTTTGTTGTGTTTATCTGGCAATGACAGTGGTATGGAGGTAGAGAAGATGGATTGGGAGGCATCTGGCTAGTAAATAAAGACAATTTGCAAGACATGATGAGACCCATTTATCTCAGGACTTGGAACTGAGTGCTTCAAGTGTATGATTTCATGTCCAGTTGCATAATTTCATAGATGCATCATGATATTAGAGAGATTATTGACAAAATGTCTTTAAACACTGACAGTGAAAAGTCCCAAGAAACAAAAGAACACACACACCTGCATACTATTGAGGGCTTTGACATCTGGGTTGGCACATGCTGCCTTCCCAGGTGTCATCTCACTGACAGCTAGAAGGACATTCACTGATTTCAGAACCACAGCATCATATCTTGGATCCTATTTGCTTCCTCTTTCTCTACCTCTGAATATTGTTCTCCTACATAACAACGGGAACAGGCCACACACACTATGAAAACTGAAAAGTAATCTTTCACATCAGCATGAGTAAAGTACTGTCTTTCAACCATCTTCTGATAATCATACAGATCATTGCTGAAAAGTGGTTTGGTTCCTGTATGTGAAACCATTTCACATGGCAACTTAAAATCATAAAAATGGAGAAATGCCCTCACTACTGGTGAAGAAGAAGATGAAGAAACACTAAAATATGAAGCTTCTTCAGAAATAGCAGATGGCACATCAGTGACAGAGCTGTGGACTTTCCCTTGTGGCTCTCTAGAAATAGAGGTCATGCTATGGAAGACCAGCTTGAACACAGAACATTGATTCTGGACTTGTGACTGCATATGTTAATACTTATTTTTCTTCCTTATTTGAAGGATCTGCCTGCTTACTCCACAGAAATATGTACATTATTTCAAAACTGTATACATCTCCCTGTGCCTTCACATAATTAAGCTGTTGACTGTAGCTGGCAAGGCCGTGAATATTGTTCTTGAATGACTTACAAAAGCAGTAAGAGTATGGGTTTAGATACAAACAAGGAACTATAGATATGGAAACAACACACTAGAAGCCAAGGGGCAGATCAGGTAGGAAGCCCCAAGCAAACTACAGACACTCCAGGCCCTCTACTTCCTTGTTTGTGGTGTGAAGGTTTGGATCATGAATTCCTTCCATTTCAGTGATTCTCCGAGAAGGAAAGGACTCCAGTGGCCAGGAGGTTCACAGAAAAAGAAACTGGTAATGTGGAACCCGTATTAAAAAGAGAACAAAGACTGCAGCATGAATAATAGGAGTGAAAAGGCACAGGGTGTACCTGAGACTAGGAAGGAGGGGCTGAATTCAGGAGAAATAAAGCACATTCTCATGTTAAAGGCGGTAACTGAAGTGCCTTCTGTGACTTTCTTTCTGAATCCTGATGGGAGCTCTAGGCACCAAAATGTAGGTGGCTGTGTGGTGTCAGGGAATTTGTGTCTGCTTGGCTTTTGGTGCTCTAGGAAATGCACTGCCCCATGGAGGATAGGAAAGGGCTTAGCATCCCAACCTGGGCCAGAGACAGTACAGGTATGAACAGCACAGATTACTGCATGCGATGTGTCATAAGCCAGGGATATGGCATCTGCATATCATGACAACCCAAGAATAATGCATCTGACTATGACACAAGACTAGGGTATGGCATGTCCCTATGTCACAAGCCCAAACTATTGCACCTGCCTATGTTGCAAGCCCAAACTACTGCACCTGCCTAAGCCCCAAGCCAGAGCTATGGTGACTGCCTTTGTCACAACCTGGCTACGGCATCTGCCTACACTACAATCCCAGACTGTGGCTTAAGCCTATGTGATTGGCTTGGGTAATAATATCTGCCTATCACATGAACTTGGGCTATTACATCTTCCAAGACATAATCCCAGGATGATGCAATGGCTGATGTAATAAGCTCAAGCTTTGGTATCTGCCTATGTCACATTCCCAGACTATTGTGTCTGTCAAGTCTCAGGCCCAGGTTAATGTATTTGCCATGTCAGAAGCCCAGGTTAAGATATATGCCATGTCACAAGTCCTGACTAATGCGTCTATCTATGTCACAAGCCCAGAGTATGGCATCTATCTATGTCATAAGCCCAGAGTATGGCATCTGCTTATGTTACAAGCATAGTCTATTGCATTTGTCTGTGTCCAAGACCAGGCTATGTCATCTGCAAAGACAAATCCAGTCTACTGCTGCTGGTTATGTCATAATCCCTTATTATTGCATCTGTCTATGTTACAAGTCCAGGGTATGACACCTGCCTAAGTCACAAACCTGAATATGGTATCTACCTATGTTACAAGTTCAAATTATTTTACTTGCCTATATGTCACAAGCCCAGACTATGGCATCTGCCTAGGTCACAAGTACAGGCTATGATATCTTCCTTTCTCATGGACCCAGGATGTTTTTGTTTTTGTTTTTTTTTCCTGCCATATCACAGTCCAGGCCAATGCACACACTTATGTCAAAATTCCAGGTTAAGGGATCTTCCCTATCTCACAAACTGGGATATGTCATTTGCCTACTTCATAGGCTCAGGCTAATTCATCTGCCATGTCACAAGCTCAGGCTATGACATCATCCTATGGCACAAGCCTAGATTATTACATCTGATGTTTTATAAACCAGTGTCACAAGCCAGGCTATTGCATCTGCCAATATTATCAGCCCAGGTTCTTCAGTCTGACAAATCACAAGCCTGTGCTACTGCCCCTGCCTAAGTCACAAGCCCAGATCATGATAGCCACCTGTGTCATAAGCCAAGGCTTTATGCTTCCTATGTCACAAAGGAGAATTACCTCTATGTGTTTCATAAACCCAGGATATGATAACTGCCTGTGATACAAAGAAGGCCACTACATCTACCAAGTCACAAGCCCAGACATTTGCAACTGCCTATGTTGCAATACCAATATCGATATCACAAGCCCAGAGGATGGTGCCTTTCTATGTCACGTGGCCAGGCTATGGTATCTGCCTATGTCATAGACCAGACCATGGCATCTGCATATGTTACAAGCCCAGTATACTGCATCTGTCTTTGCCACATGACAAGATATTTCATCTGTCTATATCATAAGCACATGTTATGACATTTGCCTATGCTGTAAGCCCAGAATATCACACGTGTCAGTCACAAATCCATTTTTTTTTGCATCTACCTATATCACAAGCCCAGGTTATGGCCTCTGCCTATATCACGAGCCCAGGTAATTGTTTTTGGAATTTGACATAAGTCAGGGCTTAGCAATCTATTGTTCATGTGAACCCAGGCTACTATATCTGTCATGTCATAAATCCAGGTCAATACGTCTGCTTAAATCACAAGCTTGGTACATTTCATCACTCTATGTCTGAAGCCTAGACTCCAGCATCTGCATATGTCACAAGCTCAGGTTATTGTACCTGCCTATGCCATAAGACCAGGGGACAGACTCTTTTTATGTTACAAGCCCAGGCTATTGCTCCTGCCTATGTCACAATCCTAGACTAAGACATCTGCTTATGTAACAAGTCCAGATAATTGTGCATGCTCAAGTCAGGAGCTCTGTTTATGATACCTGCCTGGTCACAAACTCAGACTATTCGACCTGCCTATGCTAGAAGCAAAGATCATGGCATCTGTCTATGTCATGAGCCCAGGCTATACAACTATGTCATCTTTGAAGACATAAGTCCAGTCTGCTGCTCCTGGCACAGCCTATATTACTGCATCTGCTTATGCCACAAGCCCATGCTATGACACCTGCCTATGCCACAAGCCCAAGCTATGACACCTGCATATGCCACAAGCCCAAGCTATGACACCTGCATATGCCACAAACCCAAGCTGTGACACCTACCTATGCTACAAGCCCAAGCTATGAATCTGCCTATGCTACAAGCCCAAGCTATGACACCTTTCTATGTCACAAGCCTCAACTATGACATCCACTATTTCACAAGCCTATTGCATTTGTCTACTTTGCAAGCCCAGATAGTGGCATCTGCCTATGGCATAAATGCAGGTTATGGTATCTGCCTTTCCCACAGACCAGGCTATTTCATCTGCCAAGTTGTAAATCCGGGCTAGTCCATGTGCTTATATCAAAAGCCCAGGCTAAAGAATCTTTTTTTACAAACCAAGATCTGTAATATGCCTACTTTACAAGCTCAGGCTAATTTATCTGTCTTGCCAAAAGCCCTGGTTCTTGAAACTGCCACATTACAAGCCCATGTTGTTGCACCTGCCTATGCCACAAGCCCAGACTATTGAATTTGTCTACATCATTATCCCAGGCTAATGCAACTGCCTGTGTCATAAACCTGGGCTATATCATCTACTCACAAGTCAGGCTCTTTCACCTGCCAATTGAAGTGCCCAGTCTAATGCATCTGCTATGTCAAAAGTCCAAGCTACAGCATTATATCACAAGCTCAGATTAATGCCTATGTCCTTATCACAAACCTAGGTTATTGTATCTGTTGTATTTCATGGCTAGGCTATGGCATTGTCTATGTCAAAAATCTAGATGATGGCATCTGCCTATACTATAAGGCCTAGGTATGGCTTCTGCTTATGAACTTGTCCATGGCATCTTCCTATATCTCAAGTGGAGGCTGTAGCATGTGCCACATCACAAGCCCAAATTAATGAATCCATTTACATCACAAGCCCAGGCAATGGCACCTGCCTGTGTCCAAGACTAGGCTGAGACATCTGTGAATTCATAGGCCTAGTCTATTGCACCTGCCTTTGTCACAAGCCCAGATTATCACATCTGTCTATGTCACAAGCCCACACTATGGCATTTGCCTATATCAAATCCATGCTATGGTATTGGAATGTGTCATAAATCCAGCCTAAGCAATCTGCCATGCTAAACCTGAATCCAGGCTATTGCATGTTTGGATGTGCCATGTCATAAATCCTGGTTAATGTATCTACTTAAGTCACAAGTCCTGTCTACTGTACCTACCTATGTCATAAGCTCAGGCAGGCTATTGCTTCTGCCTATGTCACAAGTCCAGACCAAACAGTCACTTATATAAGAAGTCCAGATTATTGGATTTGCTTAAGTCACCAGCCCTAGCTATGACACTTGTCTATTTCAAAAGCCCAGATTAATGCTTCTGCCTATATCACGAGCCCAGACTATGGCATCTACATATGTCATAAATCTAGGCTTTAGCAGCTGCTTATTTGACAAAAGAGGCTTTCATCTGCCTATATCATAAACTTAGGCTATAGCATCTGCCTATGACACATAATAGGTTATTGCATCCACAAAGTCATATGCCCAAGCTAATGTATTTGTCAATGTCACAAGCCTAGACCATTGTACCTGCTTATGCTCAAGACTAGACCATATCATCTAAAAAGACATAAGCATAGCCTACTTTATCTGCCTATACCACATACATGGACTATGGCATTTGCCCATGTTATAAGTCTAGGCTATGACATCAGCCTATGGACTTAGGCTATGGCATCTGCTTGTCACATGAATACAAGCTTATACATTTTCAAGTCATAATCCAGACTAATGCATCTGTTTATGTCACATGACTAGGCTAATGCAACCTCACATCCCACAATCCCAGGCATTTGAACTTGCCTACCTGTTGCTGGATCCTAACAGCTCCCTCAGGGGAGAGGGTGAGAAGGTGCAGCATCAATGCCACAGACACTGGGTGTCAGTTGAGGGCAAACAGCCAACTCATTTATTCAATAATGGGGAAGGCCTAATATACCCTCCTCCCAGCACCCCAAGCTGTGTCCCAATCTGGTGGCATTGTGTGGCCATTCCTCATTGGCTGGGAATGGTCAGGAACTCTGACAGCAACCAAAAACTCTGACAGCACCTGTTCCTAGGCCCTCAGGCAGACCCTGTGTTGGCTCATAAGGACCTACGTTATGTGCATGTCTTGGCAACTTGTTTGAGCCAATTTACTCAACCCTATGGGCCTGTCCTACTATACCTACCTGCCTATTTCAGAAGCCCAAACTATGGTATCTGCCTATGTCCAAGCCTGGGTTATGATATTTACAAAATCATAAGCCCATTCAATTGCACCTGCCTTTGTTAGAAGCATAGATTATAGCATTTGTCTATGTCATAAGCACATGCTGTGACACTTGCCTATATCACAAGCCAAGACAATTATACCTGTCTATGTCATAAACCTACATTATTGCATCTGCTTATGTCACTGGTGGAGGCTATAACATATACCTATGTTGTGAGCATGGGCTGTGGTATCAGACTATGTCATAAGTCCAGACTTAACAAGCTGCCTTTCACATGAATCCAGGTTATTGTATCTGCCATGTCATAAATACAGGCCAATATATCTGCTTAAGTCACAAATTCAGGCCAATACACCTGCTTATGCCACAAATCCGGACTGTGGCATTGTGTATGTCACAAGCCCAGATTACTGCATTTGCTTAAGTCACCACTTTGGCTCTGACATTTGCCTATGTCACAAACCAGACTATGCATCTGATTATGTCACAATCCCAGGCTAATGAATCTTCCTATATCACAGGATGTGTCATCTGCATACATCACAAGCTCAGGCTAACTCTTCTGCCATGTCATAAACCTAGACTGTTGCATTTCCCTGTGCCACAGACAAGGCTGTTATGTCTACCAATGCTACAAGCCCAGCTAAATGCATCTGCCATGTCACAATTCCAGGATTTTATATCCTCTTATGTCACAAGTGCAGGCTATTTCACCTGCATATGCCTCAATTACTGTCCATGACACATTCCTATGTCACTAACCCAGATAATTGCACCTACCTACATCACAATCCCAGAATGTGGCATCTGCCTATGTCAAAAGCCCAGGTTATGACATCTGTTCATAACATTAACACAGGCTATTGTATGCCATGTCATAAATCCAGTTTGTGTGTCTACTGTGTCACAAATCCAGGCTAATGGAATTGCCTGTGTCACAAGCTCAGGCTCTGACATCTGCCTTCACCACAAGACTAGCCTAATGTACCTGTTTATATCACAATCTACACCACTGTACCTGCCTGTGTCACAAGCCCAAACTGCAGGATCTGCTTATGTCACAAGCCAAGGCTAATGCATCTGTCTACTTCATGTCACAAACAGTCTATTGCATTGACCTCAGTCATAAACCAGTCTGGGGCATCTGCCTACGTCACAAGCCCAGGCTAATGCATCTGCCTATTTTACAAGGCTTGACTATTGTACCTGCTCAAACCACAGGCTTGGTTCTCACTCACTCAAGCACTCAGAAGGTGGGGTGAAGGCCCGTATTGACTACCATGGTAGAATACTGTCTTCTAGCTTTCTGGAAGTGCACATTTCAAACAGCTTCCTTCGCATATCTAGGAACTGTTCCATTACCAAAGGTGGCCCTGTTCTAATTGCCTCTACCTTATCATATGATTGGAGCTTTTAAAATAATGTTTTAGATTTACTTTTTGAAAATTTCATGAATTTATGTAGTGCATTTTGATCTTATTCAACCCCCATTACCTCCTTCCAATTTTCCCACAAGCAATTCCTAAGCCATCTCTAACCTTTACTACTACTACTACTATAATTGTCCCCTGATTCTAATTAGTGATCTCCATATATGCATGGTTGTAGAGCCATATGCTAGGGTAGTGGCGACTGCTGGTTGCCACTTCCCCAAATGATGATGCTCCTTCCTCCAGCAGCCACCCTTTGCTAAAGCTCTACTGCCACGGGCCAGGCCTCAGCATCGTCTTTCCCTCCAAGTTGTATTTTTTTTTAACTGGACATCTATAGAGATAATTACTTTAAATTTGTAAGGAACTCACATAACTTAATTTTTTTTTTAGAGGAGACAGAAAATGAGTGTTCTCCTAATTTCTTTGAGAAAATAAACAAAACTCTAAATGTAAAATTCTGAAAATCTTACAAATGAGCCCATGGGCCAGGTTCATTCATGGCAAAACATAGAAGGAAGTTGAAGTATGCTGTGGCTTAATTTTTGCTTCAGGAATAAGAGTTGTACAGAAAGATGTTTGTTTGTGTGATTGTTTTTGCAACAAAAGTTTAGGTTGAGAAACACAGGCATCATCTCTGAAGTCTTTAATAATACCCCACATTCATTATTGTCAGTGGCCTCTGATAAGCAGGGCATAGAATGGCATCTAGATATAGCAGTGACAATAATCTTAAATGGCCTGAATGAATGTCTTGCCTGTGATGATGGAGAAGAGGATCCAGGGCACTTCTTAGGGCAGGTTTTCCTGTTCCTCCCTGACTAGTCCTCTCTTCCTCTAGATGGACTGTCTTTCTTTCACTCCTTCCTTCCTCCCTCTCAACCCCTCTCTCCTCCCTTCCTTCCTTCCTTCCTCCCTCCCTCCCTCCCTCCCTCCCTCCCTCCCTCCCTTCCTTCCTTCCTCCCTTCCTTCCTTCCTTCCTTATTTCTTGTTCTCCTTTTCTTTAACCCTAAAGTTCTCATATCCCAGGGTTAAAATATTGGTATACAAATAAAGTCTTCCATAGGAAATGTTGCATACTCTAACACAGTATCTTTTAGACAAATTTTCTTGGGGACATGTATAACAGTGTCCCAAGAAGTTGTGTCTTATTGTATGTTATGAAGCTGAATCCCACAGCCAGCTCTGATTATGCACATGATCATTTGGCTTCAAGATTATCTATTCTAAACCAGCCTAAGCTTTGGGCATTTTAATGGATGTTGGGTTTTTGTTCAAACAAGAGAGTAGATGAGAATGTTTAAAACATACTCCATATTGACTCTTGATGACCACTCAGGAATGTTTTAGGTTGAGAACTATTTGTGAAATAAAACATCAATTACTCACTGCTTAAATATTTATTTATTTTATTAATATTGGTGTTTTTGCCTATGTGTATGACTGTGCGTCACTTATATGTAGTGCTCAAGGAGGCTACAAGAAGGGATTTCTCTTTGGCTGGAGTCATAGATGTTGCTAGCCAACATATAGGTGCTAGAATCTGAATCCTCTGGAAGAGCCAACAGTGTTCTTAACTACTGAGCCATCTCTCCAGCATACCTGTGACTTAAAAAAATTAACGTTGACTTTCTTAATTTTCCACTAAAGTCTCTAATCATCAGTTTACAGCTTGCTATAAAATGATCTCTGATTCTGAAATGTTATGATAAAGAACTGAAGCAGCTGTCCCCTCTTATAACAGGACTGACCTTAACAGGGTCATTCCCCCCCCCCCAGGGGCCAGGTTACTAAGATCTCTGCCCCATATTACCCCTCCACCCTATGTTGATTCAGTCAGACCCTCAGGAAGTATGTTCAGTCTGGTAGCCAATCAGGGTCCTACCTGGCCACAAGCAGGAACTGTTCTTGCTATCTTCAGTCAAACAGACCCCTGACACAGCACATAGACCCCTGACACTGCAGCTGCAGTTGCTGACCAGATGTCATAAGCCAATCATAAAATAATTCCTGTACTAGTAAGGATCTATACCTGATCACTTTATGCTTAACCACACCTGAAATTCTCCTAATCCTGCTAAAAAAGGGGCCCGTGAGCTTCTCTTGGGGTCACCATTTGCCACTTCATCATGCTTGGATTGACCCCAGCATGTTGGAATTTTTTTTATTAAACAGTGGTCTTTTATGGGACTTTTTGTGGACCCAAACAAGAACATATTTATGAACACGTGTGTGAAGTGTCTTCATTTGTTCCACACAGCTGAGAAAAAGAAACTTCTACTTAGTACAAAACTAAGTTCTCTCCTTGTTCCAAACATCCTTAGGACATGAAGGAGCACAGAGCAGGACTTCTTCCGAGCACAGTAATCTCACTTAGTTGTCTTGGGTTGCACAGCTCTACCCCCAGTGCAGATGAAGGCCTGGGGACTTCAGATGCAGACATCCGTTTGCATTTGTGTTTTTCACTCTCATTCCATTTAGGAGTGTGAATTATGTAGATATCTGGGTGATTTTTCTTTTTCATTGGAAACTGAATACTCCCATATTTCCTTGGAAACTGACAGGAGCCTCTATATTACATTTCATATTTATTGAACATGCTGGCACAATGAAATTGATGAATTCAACCCATATTCATCTTTGTGGTGTGTTATAATCTCAAAATCACATAATAAGCACAAGCTTTAGAAGACAAAGAAGATATTGCTGTTGAAGACATAGCAACATTTGTGTAGCTCTTGTTGCTTGGGTGATGGTTTTGATGAGCTAGCATCTTACCTAAGAATGTGCTTACCTCACAGTTTGCAGTATGGTCAATAGGTGAAGTTACTATGATCTTCACCTTGTGGATAAAGAGCTCAGAGAAGCTGAGAGCTTTGTCTTGATCCAGGAAGTTGAGACTGGAACACAAGAAGAGTTTCCCCCTGCATCATCTCCTGAAATCTCAGTTTGAAACCCTCCCAACATCTGTTAGTAGAGTGAACACACAAGATATGCCTTAGAGAGTCACATCTGTGGGTGACACAATGCCCAAGATCACTGATGATGGGTTTTGGGTTGAAGTTTGGTGCCAGAATTTTCAGGATTTCCCCTTATTAGTTTATGTGGTGGTATTATGTTCCCCCAAATATTGTGCACCCTAGTAAACTTATCTGGGGTCAGAGAAGAGAACAGCCACAATATTAAACATAGAGGTTAGGCAGTGGTGGCACATGCCTTTAATCCTAGCATTCCAGAGGCAGAGATCCATATGGATCTCTGTGAGTTCAAAGCCACACTGGAAACAGCCAGACATGGTGACTCACGCCCTTAATCCCAGGAAGTGATGGCAGAAAGCAGAAAGGTATATAAGGCATATAAGGTGTGAAGACCAGGAAATAAGCCTGGTTAAACTTTCAGGCTTTGAGTAGCATAGTTCAGCTGAGATCCATTCTAATGAGGACACAGAAGCTTCCAGTCTGAGGAAAACAGGGTCAGCTGAGGAACTGGTGAGACTCTTTAAGATTCATGCTACAAGTTTACCATTCTTTTGTCATGTGTATATATTTTTGTATGTATGTTTATGTGTTGATATATATATATATATATATATATATATATATATATATATATATATATATATATACACACATGCTTGTGTAAATGCGCGTGTGTGTGTGTGTGTGTGTGTGTGTGTGTGTGTGTGTGTGTGTATGTGTATATGTAGGTTGGGGTTGACATTGAATGTCTTCCTCAGTTGCTCTCCTTTTCTTTTTAAGCTAGAGTCTCTCACTGACCCTGAAGCTTATGAATTCCATTAGCCTGACTAGCCAACGAGGGCCCATCTCCCCCTCATCAGCACTTAGATTACAGGCACAGGTTGCCACACCTGGCTCCTTACATGGGTGTTTATGATCTGAGCTCAGGCCTTTGAGTGTTTAACCAACTGATCCTTTTCCTCAGCCCTGTATGTTTCTGATCTAAATGTGAGAACTTATAGTACTTCTGTTACCTGCTGATTTTGAAATAATATGGTTTTCTAAAAGAGATAGATGATGAGAAAACAGAAAACCATCATATGTGCTAGTGGGCAGAATTACAGATTAAAATGCTTTCCACATAGTTAATCATAAACCACAAACATGCACACTGGAGCACGTCATTACAGTTGTGAGGAAATGGAATGTGAGAGCAGTCAGTCTGCGTCCTTCATCCTCTCATGCCTTACTTTGTGGAGGTGATCATTCACCACAACAAAGGCAGCTGAGTCACACTACAGTCCTGCTCCATGCTGCCTTGTTCCCCTGATCATTGGTTTGTGCTCTATGCAGCCTGCTTCCTTCTCTGTCAGATGATTGGCATGTGGGACTGTGGGAGTTTTACTAGATTCATAATTATTCTGTGTGTGGTGTTTAGTTTATGTCTTTGTATATACTTATTTTACGCTCTTTAAAGGCAATGAAACTAAACTGTGTATGGTTCCCTATAGTAGAGAGGGTCTTAGGAAATAGCCTATTGTCTTGGCTTGCTCCCTGAAAGGGTACCACATGCCTACTCTGCTAGCTTCAGTAAGGATTACCATGTGTAGAGCTGAGTCTACCTTAGAAGTCCACCATGCAAGAGGAGAGGCTAGGTACTCAAGTCTTGTGGATTTGATAAATGGAGAGCAGGCCACTAGGAGGTAGAGATTGAGAGGAAACTTAGGAGAGACTGTTTTCTGATTCCAAGGTTGTGATAATTTTGTTAATCTTGTCAACTTGATAGGGATTTAAAGTCAACTAAGAGACAGGCCTGCAGAGTGTCTACAAAGGCCATTCCAGGAAGGTTTCAGTGAGAAGAGAAGAGGCAGCTTGAATGAGGGGCACCATCCCATAGCCTGGACTCCTAGACTGAATGACAAGGAGAAAGCAAGCCAAGTGTCAGCATTCACCTCTCTCTGCTTCCTGTCTTAAGACATGTTGTGACCAGCTGCCTCACACACACTGTCAGCCTTCCCTGCCACAGTAGACAGGCTGGGCCCTTAAATTGTGAGCTCAGATAAACATTCCCTAAGTTTATTTTGCCAGGTTTTGTCTTACAGCAAGGAGTCAAGTAACTCATGCTGATATGCAAGATGGTTCTATAGAGACAATAATGAAGAAGAATTTGGAAGATGCCCAAACATTCTGAGATACAGAAATGGAGAAAATAGTTTCCATCAGATGAGGAAGATGAAGTCCAAATACAAAGGTTGAGTGGGGGGAGTTTGTGGGGAGGGCAACAACAGGAGAAGAGTTAAGGCTTGAGAATCCTTCCAGTAACTAACAGACAACAGCAGGATAGAAACAGCCAGGGATATCATGTGTGTTGAGGAGCCTGGTTGGAACTACACAGCCGAGCAAGGGGGGTGAGAGATGAAGTTGTCCTCCAGGTAGGGGTAACAATTAAGTGTTTTGGAAAGGAGCCAAAACCAGCCAGCAGACAGTTGTTAAGGAGTGAGGTAACAAACAGAGAGGCAGGAGTCCTTGATTTATATCCCCTGTGTGCCACCATGCTGTGCCCAGGAAAGCTGCCCTCCATCTCTTTGAGCTGCACCCTCCTTGGCAACATGGACTTTGATCATCTTGATGTCTTGCTGAGCTCAGTGTGTGGTTTCTCTGAACATCTTCTCATTTTCCTGAAAGTTTCACTTATGTTAGGATGCTTTCTTAAATGCAAACATATTTTCAAGTTCTATTTAATATTATAGCTTTGTGTAATTACCCTATAAGAAAATATCAATAGATTGCCATGGATTAAGGTTTTTCATTTCCATATTTACATAGACCACATTTCTACATTAAGCCTCAGAAGAAAGTCAGAACATGGAGACAGTTCATACCTATAATCTCAGCACTTGAAAGGCTGAGGCAAGAGGGTTGCCATGGGTTCAAGACTAGCATAGGCTACAGTGTGAGACACTGCATCAGAAACTATCCCAAAACAATAACAAATAAATAGAACCCAGAAGAGAACCATGGACGACATTAAATGGCCTGTGCAACAGTTGATCTGTGTGGTTTTTTTCTCTGGCATTTTTCTTGAAAACACTGAGTTTGCATGGCTAGGAAGCTCTGCATCTGCCATCTGTGCCTCTGGAGACTCGTGGCTGTCCTCTGCTGGGACTACTGATGTGGAGGATTTCTGAGGAGGAGCCCTGTCTCCAGATGTTGCCTCAACCCTCTGTGACAGGAATCCTCCTGGATCAGCCATGAAGGGACCCCGTGTTTATGAAGCCTTCTGTCCTGGCTCACCCACGCTATGCAAGCCTGGATGGAATTTCTGGAGAGTTCTCACAGTGATGGGAATATCCCACAGGAAAAAGAAGGTAGAGGCTGTTATAGCCTGTAGGTGGAAGTGAGTAAATGGCTGCCATGGCTGGGTTTGTCTGAGAAAAGGGTTGCCAGGACCAAGCTTGGGTGAGCCAGTGTGGAGTTCACACAGGAGGGAGAGATTTCTGTGAGACCAGCACCTTCCCACTAACAGCTAACAAAACATTTGGCTTTCTCCTTTTTACCCAGCCTAGAAGAATTTTTAAATTCCCTAATTACAAAATATTCCTATGAGAGAGAATTTAATGCTCTAATAGAATATGAAAGGAACTTCTCCTGCTTAAAGGGATTCACTGCCAGCATCGAGCTCCATATTCGGTTACTTTTTTTTCAGCATGGATTTTGACATGTTGACAGAACATTATTTCACACACAAGCTTTACACACACAAGCTTTCCTGCATTGTTATTGATGTACTTCTGTGTGTGTTCAGGGTATACATTCATGTGTCTATGTGTTTGGCTTTACACACACAAGCTTTCCTGCATTGTTACTGACATACTTCTGTGTGTGTTCAGGGTGTACATTCACATGTCTATGTGCATGCAGAGGCAAGAGGTTGATACTGTCCTTCTTCAGCCCCCTTTTACCTTAATTTTTGAAATAAGGTCTTTCACTGAACCTGCTATTCTTCTGTTGTGATAGATAGACAGTAAGCTTGAAAGATTCCCTGGTCAACCTCCCCAGTCCTGGGACTGTAGGCACATATTCCCATGTCTGGCATTTTGACTGGAGTTCAAGGTATCAAACTCATGACATATGCCCCATGCTTACATGGCAAACACTTTACCTACTGAGTCATCTCCCAAGTCCTTTCCTGTAGCACGAATCTTAAATTGTCTTATTAATAAGAACAAACCCGGAGCCAGGCATTGGGGTAAACACTGGAAGATCAGAGAAGCAGAACAAGCCACAGCCACCTCTCTTCACCAGTTCCTCAGCTGATCCTGTTTCCTTAGACCAGAAACCTCTGAGCCCTCATCCAGAATGAATCTCAGCTGAACTGCTGCTCAAAGCCTAAAAGCTTAACCAGCTCTAGTTCCTGGTTTTCATGCCTTATATACTTTTCTGCTTTCTGCCATCACTTCCTGGGATTAAATGAGTGTGTCACCATGCCTGGCTGTTTCCAATGTGGCTTTGAACTCACGGAGATCTGGATGTATCTCTGCCTCCCAAGTGATAGGATTAAAGGTGTGTGTGCCACCATTTTCTGGCCTCTATGTCTGTCTAGTGGCTGTTTGTTCTCTGACCCCAGATAAATTTATTAGGTTGCACAATATTTTTGGGAACACAATATCACCACATCCTCCATTATTAGTGTTCTAAAATGTTTCAAACAGAACTCATCACACAATGGTATGTTAGGCTGTGGGTGAAGTGTCTTTTCTGCCAGGGGTCTAGTGGTGGGAAAGTGTAATCATGTCCTGTATGGTGTTGGGGGAATTCTTATTGTCATAGTCTTTGAAGGACACCTGATCACCTGACTGTTGTGAGACAGAATAGGCTCATATACAATCAAAGTCAATTAAAAATGATTGATCTCTACAACTAGGAAGTAACTAGCCATCAAGAACAACTTGACTTGGGCTGAAATTTAGACTTTGTGAATATGGGTGGGCCAATAGGAACACTACTGCAAAAATCAAACAGGAAGAGTAAAGCCAGCCCAGGACGCCTGCGGCCTCCATTGCTAAGCAGCACAAGCGATTGGGACACCAAGTAAATGAAATTGACGGGTCTTAACAACAGAATCGAAGCCTGTATAGGACAACAAATCAAAGTCCAATGCCGTGCTGAAATTCCACACCTCAAACACCAACAACCCTTGTCATCGGGGGAAAGAAAGCAGCGGCAACAAAGCAGCCCGTCCCTACCTCAAAACGTCATGCTTCTCACAGCAGACTGTTGTGTCCTTCTCAGGTTATCACACACCTCAGGGCAGAAGCACTCTGAAGTTAAAGCTGTGTGACCATTCACAAGCAACAGTCAAGAACAGGTGTTTCCTGTTAGGACTGACTATGAACTAGACTGACATGTGTCCATCCTTCTTGAGTAATGAAGCTTTTCTATTTCCTCACTTACCTTTTAGGATTAGGGAAAATAAAGAGTTGATCTTTTCCCTTTCCTTCCATCATACTTTGGAGATATGTAGTGTGTGTGTGTGTGTGTGTGTGTGTGTGTGTGTGTGTGTACATGCACGCTTTCTGCATGTATGTAAGTGTGCTGCAGAAGCTTGTGTCTGTTGAGAGACCCTTCTCAATTGTTCTCCACTATTCTTTGAGACAGGGTATCTCAATGAACTTACAACTTGCTAGTTCAGCTAGACTGGCTGGCTAGTGAATCTGAGATCTGCCTGCACACCCTACCTCCAGCACTGAGATCACAGGTAAGTGCTGCCATGCTCACTGCAGGATCCAAACCTAGGCCTTTCTGCTTGGGTTGTAAGTACATTACCCACTGAGCTATCTCCCCAGTCCCTAGGATGCTTATGTTTTTATTTTCACAAGCTTATAGCTGGGAGAGTTGGCATCAATGCCCAGATGAGGTTGAATTTGGACTTCCGTGAGCGGTGCTATGAGTGTAGCCTGCTTTCCCCTCACTGTGTATACTGGGATGGTGAAAGGAGAAATCTGAGAGATACGTACTAAATGAAAAAGGATGAGGTTCTTGAATTGATATGGCTATGCCCCACTGAGATTGCAACTCTCGTGGAAGACATAGGCCCACAGCACAGGACACTCTGGAGAAGCTGGGGGAATTGGTCACCCATTTTCCCAGGCCTGGGGTAGATAGGATGCCAGGATGTCAGCCACAGAGCCCATGTGGAGGGTGTGGGAACAGTCAGGGATGAGAGTCCCAAGCAGTTTGGAGAAAAAGCCTGCATCTTTAGCAGAGCCATGGAAATGGGCTATGAGGTAAGATTTGGACAATACAGTCTTCCGAATGAGTCCCAGTGATGCTGAAGGGGGGCTGTATGCTTCTAGAATTTTATCCAGTAGGAGCTCCACTTAGGAGAAGCAAAGAGAATGAGACCAAGCAGGCATTGGCACAGGAAAGCACCCAGCAGTGAGCGTGAGTTACTTCCCAAGGAAAGGCTTGGTACTACCTGGACTCAGAGCTGTCTCCAGTATTGGATCCTAGAGGAACTTCTCCAGGGTGGCAGGTACTCAACCCAGTCCCTCCTTCCCTCCCTCCCTCTTCCTGTCTCTTATCCCTCAGACTAACACAATTCTGACACACACACACACACACACACACACACACACACACACACACACACACACACCTTGTTCTAAGACCTGGAAGCAGAGGGCTTTCCGTCTACTGCTGTATCTCTACAGTGGCAGGGGTCTTTGCCCTGGACACATCATTTGTGGAGCCTCGCTCATCTGTAAATACAGAATGGAAAACAAAAACAGCACATGAGAGACAGATAGATGTGTGACCCAAGCAGCCATTTTTATCCACTAGATTCTCGTCCATGCTGGTTTATTCAGAGTACTGTTCACAAACACACAGTTGTGTCATTTATTTATAGACAACATTTTTTACAGTGATGTTTCAGGACCAGGAAAAGTGACTATCCAACAGAATTCTTACGGAGTTGCATTTTCTTCTTCGAATAAAGGAATCACGGTAACTTTGTCACAATCCCATGTCTTACTACAGTTGTACTCATTATTAATGAGTACCAATCATTTACACATACATTGAGACTAGTATAGTCTCATGGAATTGGCAGGGAGTAAAATAAATCAAGAATATTATCCTAGTGTACAGAAAGAAAGAAGCTACTTGGAGACAGGGAAGGCTAACAGCAGGCTTGGAGAAAGAAGGTTGGTTCGGGGACATTGAATTCTTGTCTCACATATTAGATATTACCAAAATTTTCTCTCTTGACTCTGCATAACACTGTAGCTGGCCTCACTCTCTGGAGACTCGGAAGGGCTATGTTGGAAGTCTTTCATTACTCAAAGCATTTTCATTAGGTGTTAAAGCATAGTAGCACTAGGGTTGCTGTATTGTACTGTACCACATACTCCAAGACAGCAACCCCATCCCTGATCTGGGGAATCCAGAGAGTTCAAAGAGGTCAAATGTTTAATTGAAATGGAATATTTAAGCTAAATTGCTCATGCACTACTTCAATATTATTGAAGTCCTAATAAATACATTAAAAGACTGTTAGCAAAAGTGCTTCCTGCTGAAGAATGATCCCATGAAGGGCATCATTAGCCCACTCTGTAATATACAGGGAATGTTGTTTCAACCTAATTAAACGCCGTGCATTTTTGATGGCACTTAACAATATGTGGTTAATTACTATATGCAGGGTTTGTTCTATAGCATTAATTATGATGAACTCATTGGCTTTCAGAAGGATGAGGATACAGTGATTTGGGAGGTACAGTGCATTCCATGATTTATTCAGATGAAGATTTAAATGGGTAAACTTCAGAGCTTTCTATGAAAAATGGAGATTTTTTCCCAAATATATCCTGAGACTGAGTGAGAAAACATCAATTATGGAAAAATTGCTGTAGGTTAGATGTCTTTACAGAACTGGCATAAAAAATTGTAGTTGGGTATGTCATTGTGAGAAATTCAAGGGTGAACTGATTCATGGGCTGGGTTGCTGGGGATCCTTAAAATGAGGCTCCTGAAAACACATTGTTTACCCAGCATGTCTTCTGAAGTCATCTGGAGTGGCTAAGATTTGGGTCATTCAGTGGAGTCCTGGAGTTCAGCTTCAAGTTGGGACTCCAAGGGATGAGAACACATGTGTGTTGCAAGCTATCAAGACATTCTGAGGTGGATGGTTCTTGGAACCAACAGGGCAGGGACAGAGGAGTGGAATGGAGAGGACATCCTGAAATCAACTCCAGTGATTGTTGCACAGCTCATACAGTTTATGTGGTACTGGGACTGAACCCAGGGTTTACTGCATGCTGGAAAAGCACATGCCAATTGAACTACACCTTAGCCATCTGGCCTGTTGTATTTTGACCAAGCTAAGGACATAGGATAAAGGAAGAAGTGGGCCTCTCAAGGTCTAAGTTCACTTGGATCAAGGTCTTATCTCTTGAAGAAGTGCTGTTGGAACAGCAGTTAATCCCAGACAGAACTCTAACACTGGCTGTACCCAAGACACATGGACTTCCATTGCTCCTTATAACACTCCTCTCCTTCTCCTAAGTGCCCCTACCCCCAGAGCTGTAGACAGCACCTTTATCTGGTCTTGCTGGTGAAGTACAAAGGTCATGGTGGGTCATCAAGTAGTGACTTGTGCCCAATGTCAAGGTTTGGGAAAGAAGGAGAGAGGGTCAGATAAATAGAGAGGGGTGCTTCTAAGAAGTAGGTAACTGCAAGTGTCTTTCCTTACAGAACACAGAGGAGTAAAGTAATTAAGGCAGCATCCTGTGTCCAGAGAGCCTTGCTCAGACATTCAAGTCCTCCATCCTTGTATTGAACAGGAATCATAATTTTCACTTGTACATGGTCTATATTGTTTTAAGGAATAAATGAAGGAGAGCAGAGCATAGGTAGGGGAGGATGGACTTCATGCCTGACATGTAGCAAACTACAGCCCCTGGATCCTGTCTAATTTATTGAGACCCTCCCTCCCTCTGTTCCTTACTTTCTCTGATATTTATATGATCTGTATCTTAGGATCTTAGCTTCTCTCAGTCTGAGTTTCCATCTTTCAGAAGGGGGTTAGTTGCATGATTGACTTCTGAGAGGGTGAAATAGAATCTACGGGGTAAGGCTGTTGGGGAACTTCAGAAGGAGAGGTGGTCAGGTTCACCTCTGCATACACCAGGTTTGCTGGCTTGTAAGTGTCAGAGGAGTCTCCTGTCTTTGCCTCCCATCTTGTTGATAAAAATGCTCGGGTTACAGACATGCGCTATGATGTTTCTCCTTTATGTTTGTTCTGGGGATCTCGAGTCAGGTCCCTGTACTTATAGATCAAGCTTTACCTACTGCATATCTTCCCCGCCCCCTTTCTACATTATGAGAAAAGTATATCAATTAATGGCATGGAGAGATGGTAGCCTGAGATGTTAATTAAGATAAAGCTACAGTTGAGGTCTGGGGCTTCCACCCCAGATCTGAGTGGGAGTCCAGTGGAAGCTCCCTCCATGAGAGGACACACTTTTGTATTGCTCTGCCCTGTGTCAGAACATGGTAGACCTCAAACTTTGTGGCTGTCATTGTGTGTGAGCAAAGAAGACTTAAGCAAACTCTCCAGTACACACAGTTTCCTAGATTTTACCTTTAAAAATCACAGGTGATCTTGTACTACATGCGTAGTTTGGTTTTCCATTTTTGCTTTACAATAGTAATTTACAAAACCGTAATTCTTGGTGGACTTGGAGACTTGCCCTCATGTGTAAGACTACAGCAGCTGGCATGGGATAATTCCTTCTAAGCACTGACTTATTTTACTCTACTAAAGGTGCCAACAGCCCGTAAGTATTATAGCTTATGGCTCCTCAGCAGAAGCACAAGGGCTCCAGGTAGATATGTTGACAGGTAACGTCCTACCAATGGTGACAGGACAGGAGATCCCTTGATGGCTGCTGCTTATGTTAGGAGTATGGATGAGAGACACAGATGGCCTTCTGGAATGGCAGCACAAGCTGTGGATATACATCCTAACCAGGTTCCCATGAGCAAATGCCCAAGGACACTCTAGGCAGGTAGCCCAGGGCTGTTCCCCATGGAGTGGAAGTTTGATACCTTGTAGTTTGTGCTCAATTCCAGTCACTTGACCCCCTTGGGAACCCTGAAGCATATCTGGGGACATCCAGCTCCATTCTTTTTTTCTTTTTCTTTTTGCATTTTATTTTATTATTTTTTAAATTTTTTAAAAATTTATTTATTTTTATTTTTTACACATCAGCCATGGGTTCCCCTGTCCTTCCCCCTCCCACCCCCACCCCCACCTTCCCCCATCCCCTCCCCTCCATTCCCATCTCCTCCAGGGCCAAGACTCCCCTGGGGATTCATTTAAACCTGGTGGATTCAGTATAGGCAGGTCCAGTCCCCTCCTTCCAGGCTGAGCAAAGTGTCCCTGTGTAAGCCCAAGGTTCCAAACAGCCAGCTCATGCATTAAGGACAGGTCCTGGTCCCACAGCCTGGATGCCTCCCAAACAGTTCAAGCTATTCAATTGTCTCACTTATCCAGAGGGCCTGATCCAGCTGGGGGCTCCACAGCCCCTGGCTCATAATTCATGTGCTTCCATTCGTTTGGCTATTTGTCCCTGTGCTTTTTCCAATATTGGGCTCAACAATTCACACTCTTACAGTCCCTCCTCTTTCTCAACTATTGGACACCTGGAGCTCCACCTGGGGCCTGGCTGAGGATCTCTGCATCTACTTCTATCAGTTATTGGATACACTCCTTGCCACAAAGCAGTGGAATATCAACACCAAACCAAAACATAAAATCAGTAGCATTTCTATGTTCCAATATGAATGTATTAAAAAATCTGGGAAATATGTCACTCACAATAACTTCAAAAAATACCCTAGGATAAATACAGGTAAGGAAGTAAAAAACAACTTCAATGAAAATTCACACCGAAGAAAGAAACTAAAGAAGCCACTAAAATCTGGTAAGACTTCCCATGCGCATAAATAGGCAGAAATAATACTGTGGAAATAACTGTATTACCACACTCTACAGACTAAATGCAATCTCCTTCAAAAGTACAATGGCATTCTCCACAGAAATAGATAAAACCTCCTAAAATTCACATGGAAGCACAAAAGATGCCCACATTGCTATCACAGATCAGAAATGTAGAACAATAAAACAGAGAAGAGGACATACAGGTAATTCCATGCAAACACAGTACTTGAATTTTGGCAAAGATGCTAAAAATGTATATTGGAGAAAAGACAGCCTCATTAAAATGTGAACTGAGATTTATTTATTGATTATGTATACAGTGTTCTGCCTGCATGTATGCCTGCAGGCCAGAAGAGGGCGCCAGATCTCATTACAGATGGTTGTGAGCCACCATGTGGTTGTTGAGAATTGAACTCAGGACCTCTGGAAAAATAGCCAGTGCTCTTAACCTCTGAGCCATCTCTCCATGGGACTGGAGCAGATTCACTGCATTGGTGAGACAGTTGTGTAGCTTGATCTGCTTGAGGGGCCCCCTGGCAGTGGGATTGGGATCCATCCTTAGTGCATGAGCAGGCTTTTTGGAGCCCACTACTTATGGTGGGACACCTTGTATTGCCTTGATGCAGAGGGAGGGGCTTGGACCTGTCTCTACTGAATGGACCAGGCTCTGCTGACTCCCCATGGGAGGCCTTACCTTGTTGGAGGAGGGATGAGGCGTGGGTTGGGGGGGGGAGGCTGAAGGAGTGGGAGGAGGGAAGAGGGAAATCTGTGGTTGGTATGTAAAATGAATAAAACATTCCTTAATTTAAAAATGTGAACTGAAGTTTGTCACGTGTTTTCATCACTAGTTTCCTTAGAGTTCCCAGATACCCCGGGCAAAGGGAGAAAACATGAATTCACAGGCTTTCCCTGTAAGCCAAGGTCAGAGGTCACAAAGCTAAAGGCAAGGAAAGGACACCAGAGAAAAGGTTGGATCACAGGCTTTCTGGAGGAAAATATGTTGAGCTGACAGTTTACCTGGTCATGTCTGTCTATTAGCCAGCTTTGTATAGACAGCCTAGGAGAGATGGTTAAAAGTTGGACCAGAAGAGGCCTGTGGTCTTGGGTTGGCATGGTGTTGGAATGAACACAGAAAATAAAAGCTAGACCCACCAGAGCACATCTCTAGAACTAAGAAACCCTTCCTATAGCAAGAGTGACGTGACTGTAAAGGCAACCAGGCTAACACTGAGGAAACCAGGCACGGGATGAAGATGGGCTTAACTTTATAAGAATGAAGGGACAGTCCATGTCAACTATAAACTTCAGAATATAAGGACTTGGGTTTAGGGCATGTTGATCACACCTGACAACCAATACTTCTGTCTGGGAGCTGAAGCCATGCCCTAGGACAACCTGTTTTGGGGAGATGAGCCATGTCATAGAGAATCTCTGAAGATGAATATGGTCCTGGTCTCTGACTAGGAAGCCTGAGGACACTGTTTTGAGACAGGGTGCTGGGTGGAGCCACAAATGGGCTTTGGGTACACCAGCTTGACTTCTTTTGGTACATTTAGACTCAATATTGGCACATATTATTTTTCCAAGTCTAGGCTTTATGCAATAACAGGTTGTACCCTCTGCTTAGGACAGCCTTAAATTTCTAATTAATAATGCACTTACCTACTCAGCAAGAAGCTGGCAACTCCATGGAAGGTAAAGGGAATGCCCTTCCCCTTCCATATGCTACCCCCAGGCTTCTAAATACAAGGTTCAGAGGATAGGCTGAGGGCACTGCTCTCCACTTCTCCAGGCATGTGAACTTGTGTGAGGACTGTTAACAAAGTTTTACTTAGAAGTGGGTAGGCACTATGCTCTCAGGCTCAGGGACAGCGTGTCCTGTGGGAAGCTGGAGCCCCAGCAGGCTTGTGGGCCTCTGAGAACCTCTTGCCATGCTAACAAGGAGGCTATGCTTGCTCTAACGCTCTGATCTCATCACCTTAGGTTCCTAACTGCTTTGAATAAGGAGGACACAGCAATCCATTTTCACTTTGTCATGGGTAGGTCTTTAATTCTGTGTCTGGACCCGAGGACTTTTGTGAAGCCTCTTTCATTACAGGGCCCTCCCAAGTCCTCCACTCACATCCCTGTGGCTCTGTCCTTTGACCTTCCACCTCCTAACGCAGACTTCTCACAATGGTCTAGCCTTGGCCCCCCCCCCCCCCCGGAGGACTTTCCTTTCCATCTATCACACTGTCTGTTTCCCTCAGCATCTAAAACTGAGACCCCAAGCCCATGAGCTTTTGTGGAAACTGAGGGAAGTACAGAGTATGCTTAGGGGTCAGGTGGGATGGTTTGCTGTGACCAACAGGGCAGCCTAGCACTGTTTCCCAGCGGATGGAGGGCCTGATGCCTGTAGCTTGTGGTCAACCCCAGGCATCTGACACCTCCGGGGGAATCATGAATCAGATCTAGGGACTTCCTGTCCCATTCTTACTATACTACTTGTCACAGGGTAGTTTAAGAAGACACACTCCACGCTCTGAAGTCATGAGGTCCTGTCACCACTCTTGTTTCCTATGGGACAACAGTGCTCAAAGAGTTTTGACTGGACTGAGGGGGTTTTGTTTGGTTATTAAAGACAATTATTTGTGATCATATGTATATATTATGTATGTATATATGTACACATGTGTGTTTAATATGGTCTTTCATATCAATTATGAAATGTTGCTGAACATACACTGTATTTAAGACACAAGACTCAGAGAATTAGAGCTGAATATGACCTGAAAATCTCCTCCCTGAGAATTAATTTTTATAGTACCATAGGGTACTATCCAAGCTTCCATAGGAAGGAAGCAACCAACAGTCCTACCCAGTAGCAATACCTGTGAACTACAATAACGACCAGAATAGCAAGACATCCTTAAAGATGCAATAGTGGCATTCATATCTTGGCAGTAACTAACAGCTGTCTTGATTGGACTTAAGGCTTGATCAAAAGGAGGGAAATCATGACTGATTCGGGAAACCTACCCAACTTTCCAAGGCCAGTGATAGCACAGATTTTAGAAGAAAACCTACAACTACCACTTTACTAAACCAGCATGATTCCTAAGTGCATTCTACATACTTACTCCTTATACCCACAGATACCTGTTACTCATCCCTCATCAAAGGAGCTTCTCTTTGCCAAAGATTGAGACCAATACAGGAAACCACACCTGCTCAAAACACAGAGAACAGCTAATCCTGGGAGGCACGACCCAGTGGAACTATCTACAGGACAAATCCTTCAACCAAGCTTCAGGGAACATGTCAGAAAAGGAGGTGGGAAGATGGCAAGGGCCAGAAGACCAGGAAGTCAGCCATGAGATCCTTCCTCTTGGAAATGACAGTGAAGCTACACTCTTGCAACACCTCAACAATATGGTTGCCTAAACAAGACCTGGAGAGCGACAATACCAATAGACATATTATCATGGACCGGGAAATCCCATGAAGTCCCATTCCCAGACAAAGGACTACAGACAATTGAGGACTGCTGAAGGGAGAATTATCTATCACCAGAGATTATCTGCCTAAATGACTATCCAATTTCAAGTGGTTAGCTCTGAAATCATATACATACAAGCAACATGAACTCACCAGGCTGTATGTATATATTTATGCCTTTATACATATGCAACAACAGTTAAAGGAGAAGGAGCCATGCATTTGAGAGGTGATAGGGGTATACCTGGAAGGGACTGGAGGGAGGAAAAGTAAGGAAGAAAGTGATGTAACTACATTTTGATTTTAAGGAAATAAACATCCTCTTTATGAAAAATTATTTTGTTATACATTTGGGTTAGCAGCAAAATATTTTTTTCATTTTGTGCATGTGTGTATGTATACATGTATGAGGGTGCATTCTGTGCAGATGTGCACATGTATGTGGAAGTCTGGATCACCTCTGTTTATCCTCAGGAGCTATCTGCCTTGTTTTTTGAGACAGGGTCTCTCACTGGTACTTGAGACTCTTGTCCAGTAATTTAGGCTGACTGGCCAGCAAACCCCAGTATCCACCTGCTCCTGCTTACCAGTGTTGAGATGATGAGTGCATTCCTCTACACTCAGTATTTTCTGTGGGTCCTGAAAATTGGACACTGATCTTCAGGTTTACATTAAAAACAATTTACTGATTGAGCTATCTCTGCATTCCCCACCCCAAATATTTTGTTGCTCAGGATCAGGGCATTATTTGTTCTCACAAAAGAATCCTCACATTCTTTGACTATCTTTTTTTAACCACCAGAAGGAAAATACAAATAACGTGGCTTTCTTTTATCTGATGCCACAGCAGAAATGAAAAAGGAAATTTTCTTCTATGATAGAAGACTGTGTGTCCGCTGACTCTCTAAGGGACTTGTAGGTTATTTCTACAGCTTCTTAACTTCCATACATCGAAAATAGTTTCCTGGGCACCCTTTCCCCTCTTCTTGTATGTGCCTGTTTATAGAGACACTCACAGCTCCATCTACAATTGCAATCATTAGTATCTGGCGCGTCATCAATAGCCCTTCAGATGCGATTTGATACATTCTATAGTTATTGAGGACAGTTGCATAGCCATGTTTCCACAGTGGCTAAATATATTACAATAAATTTGCTTTCTCTGTGCTGTGGAATTGGAAACCTTTAAGACGGTGAATAAGAAAACTGATACCATTGCTTATCTATCCAAAAGCTAGAGGTGTTAGGAAGCCCAGTAATTGAAAAATGGATAGCGTTGATATTTGAACCTTTTTATATAACCTTTGAGGTGTAAGCCTTTGGGGAATAAATTGCTTTTTGTAACAAGAGCAACGTCAGATCCCATGTTTAGAAACCCAGCACTTAATTCATTTTCCAACGGAGAAACTCATGTTGTCTTGTTGGGGAAAAACATTGCAAAATGGATTAAGTTTCACCCTGGAGAGATGATAACCCAATATAAAAAACCGCAGGCTGAGCTTTATTAGTTACTGAACAAATATTGCCAAGGAGGACAGGCGACCTTCCATGGTGATTGATCTAGGATAAGTCACCAACAACATTGCCTTCTGAGAATAACTGTGGGGCATTTTGGGATCCCGAGTCTTTTCTTATTTAAGGAATGTGATGGAACTCTGAGTAGAATGCACATTATTTAACGGTCAGGCATGGAGTCCACAGCTAGGGCAGCTTGTTGCTCCTGTCCCAGGTGGGCCAACTCTCTATGTCTGTTGACTCACTCAGAGCAGCTAGGTAGGGGATTCAGCTGAAAATGGACACCTGACCCCACTCTCAGGTTCAGAGAAGCCAGCCTGGTCTCTGTGTCTCACCAGTTCTGTAATAATGAATAATTTACTCAGCGTGATATTGGGTACCTGGACTGTCACAGGATCTGGCGTATATTGTAACTCAGAACAAGGAGAGGCTGGGGACAATGATGATTATGTTGTTATGTCTTCATTTCACTGAAATAGGGATCAGTTTAAAGAGAAAAAAATCAGTGAAAGAGGGTGTTTGTTATGATGGAAATAAAGTATGATGTGAAAGAACAGTCAGTGAACTCAAATATGCCCTACTTCTCACTGGTTGGATGTTCCTCTCACAGGAAGAATAGCTTTATTGTTGTATTTTCTTCTAATTAAAATTGTAACTTGTGGGGTTTGGGAAGATGGCTCAGTTGGTTAGGTGCCTGTATGCAAGCATGTAGACCTGTGTTCTGTTCCTCAGTGTCTAGGCAGTTCTGTGAGTGCCTGTAACCCTGGTACTAGGTTCTGAGGTCTAGATCCAGTTGGGTCTTTGGCCAGACATTCTGTTCTAGTTGATGAGCTTTAGGCTCAGTGAGAACCAGAATGTAAAAATGGGGTGTAACCAAGGAATGACAGCAGTGTCTGACCTGAAAACACAGGTCCACACAGGAGCATATGTATGCACATGTGTGTGTGCGTGCACGCACGCACACACACACACACACACACACACACACACACATGCTTGTAAATCACCCATGGAGTGCCTCCAGGCTCCTTGGCTGCAGTCATGTAGTGTAGCTTTACACAGATAGGTACTGTGTGGTCTTCCTTGAAGCCCCGCTGTTAACTGAGGATGTGAGCACATGGAGTAGTCCGTTATAGCATTCCCAGAGGGGATTGCTTTATCAAGGCCACTTTCCCATCCTTAACTCTTCCTTCTCAGGCCTTCCTGTCATATGCTCTCATGACAGACTGATTGTCATGAGTCCACCCATACCAAGTAAGGTGACCTGAGAAAGTAGGTGGCATGCATGGGGCAGGACCACCACAGACAAGCTTTCCCTCTTGCTTTGGAGTGAAGCAGAGCTGTTTGGAGACCCCTTGTGACTCCTTGCCTGTCTTGCTACTCTGCTAGCATGTGAAGATTTCTGCCTACTGTGTCACTGAAGACACATGGAGCCTCGCCCTGCCTGTGTGTGTGTGTGTGTGTGTGTGTGTGTGTGTGTGTGTGTGTGCACGCACATGGAAAGGAGTTAATGCTAGAAATGTGGGCAGGCATGTATACTGTACACTCTAAAGCATGGGTGGACAGTTTTCAAAAAAAAAAAGGGATAAAGCCATTTCTTGCCTGGTCACTGACTAAAAATATAAATCCTTGTTGGGTATTTATTGTTAGAGGGCCAAGCTCTGTTAGGATTTATAAAGAAGCTATTGATCTTAGATATTTGTATATAGACAGAAATATTTTCCAGGATACTGATAGTTCCTCTGATATTAACAACTTATGTTAGTGGGACACATCTGCCAGGTTAAGTGCACAATGCAATCCAAACTCCCTCACTCCAGTATGAAGTCCTTCTCTCCCAGGACTTCTCCAAGGACACCACATTGCCTTTTTGCACTTACCTGATGGTGTGTGTGTGTGTGTGTGTGTGTGTGTGTGTGTGTGTGTGTGTGTGTGTATGTATGTATTATAGGTTTGAGAAAGAAGACCTCAGAGTGAAATTAATGTGGTTGATCAATGTTGAAGATGACCTTGATACCTGGTGGGTGGGCCTCAGTCTCTCCCTTCCATTTGCTAACTTTGGAAGACAGACATTGGTTACTATACATGGTCGACTGGCAACAGAGCACTGGGCACATAGGGCATTGACCTCATATTCATTTTCCTGTTTTAGATTGGTATAGATATTTGGGTCCAACCTCAATAGCTTGTTTTCTTTCCTCTAATTGTTCCAGCTCTTTCAAGGAGCCCCTGAATGGCCTCTTGTACTCTCAACACACCTCCATCAGTGTGTATCTATTTTTGGTCATCTTCCTGCATTTCTGAGGACTTTAAGGGACTCTATATTCATCTATTTCTCCATCACCTTTCCTTCCAGGGTCTTCTGCATCCTTTATTGGAGAATATTTGAGAAGATAGTGAAAACTAAGTCTTGGGTGCTGTTTTTTTTTTTTTTTTGTTTTTGTTTTTGTTTTTGTTTTTGTATGCACATGGGTGCACACACATATGTGGAGGCCACAGGATAGTCCTAGGTATCAACTTCAGGAATGTCATCTACCTCCTTTGAGACAGGGCCTTTCTTTCAGGGGTCTACAGCTCATGATTTGCATTAGGCTGGCTAACCAGTGATCAGTGGGGAGCTCCCTGTCTCTATCTCCTCAGTACTGGGATTAAAATTATACACAGCTATGCCTGGCTTTATATGTGGGTTTTGAGGATCAAACTCAGGTCCTTATACTTGCGAGGTAAACACTTTGCTGATTGAGGTATCTCCCTGGGTCCATTCATTGAATTTTAATGGAGAAAAGGAGCATATTTAGAGAGGACAGGCAGGCTAGCAGTGGACTTGGGCTTTGAGCTTAATTCTGCTTCAGTGTCTAACAAATGAAAGGGATTTTGGCTCTTCTGTGGCTTTGCTTCATCCTCTACAATGAGAATGAGTGTGCCAGGTTCAGAAGGTTACTTCAGGATCGGTATTCGAGGCCCTAAGACCTGTTTCTGGAACACGTGGTACTCTGCAAGGCTGGCTTGTCACCAGCATTCGTCTGCTGTTCCCCAGCAGTTCCTGTACTATTAGATCCTGGCCACAGACGGGAGACAGCACTTCTGCCACTGGTTCCTAGCTGGTTAGAATCTTCTGGAAGCCTTGGGGGGGATATGAAAGAAGCAAGGCACTTCCCACTCTGCTGCCACCTTGTGGGCAGGTGCTAGTGGTTGCCATGGCTACAGCAGGGGTGGTGGGGACCCAGACAGTGGTGGAGTGGGCAATCCCGTTTCATTGGTCCCCTGAGTGGAGGTCGCCCCTGCTCTGGGGACAAGAAGTTGAATGTGGCAGTGTTTCATAGCACGTACTCCAAGGAGCCCAAAGCAGCACACCAGCCTTACTGACTGAGAGCTTCAGTATCCGTGGGGACCATCCACACACACCTCATGTCACTGTGGGTAAACCTGTCTTTCCCTAGACTCTGGGATTATACTCTTCCAAGGAACATTTTCTTAAAATGTGATTTTTTTTATTCATTGTTAGTTATTTTTAAATCTGGGATTTATTGTGAATTGGGATTTTAAAAATTAGTTATTTGTTGCTGAATCTAGCAAGCTACCTTGGGCCACCTTGTCAGTACAGTGGTAATTTATTGGAAGGCCCTCTTGAATTCAAAGTGTCCTATCCTATCAACTTAATACATGCCACGTGCTCTCAGATTCATAAACCTTTGCTTTGCTTGGTTTTTCTTGATCAACAGAGTCACCTCTAAGCACAGTGGGGTCCCAAGTGATGACAACTACCTGTTACATTACGTACCTGACTTGCCATCTTTCTGCCTTTTCTCCCCCATCCTGGGTAGCTGGATAACAGACCTGAGCCCCTAGACTCAGCTTGTACTTAATTTTAAAAAGAGCAACGGGAGGGCTGGTAAGATGATTCTGCAGGTAAAGTTACTCACTGTGCAAGCCTAACATCTTGAGTTCAAGCCTCAGAGCTCACGCAATGGCAGAAGGAAAGAAGCATCTCTACATGTGTGCTGTAGATGTGTGTGTCCCACCTCCACACAACACATACACATGTGCATACACACATGCATAGACACATGCATGCACACACATATACACACACATGCATACATGCATGCACACACACATAATTAAAATTTGAAGAGGAGAGCAATGGAAATGTTTTCTAATAAAAAATTATTTTCTAGAGAGTCTCACTGAAGACTTTTCCTCTAGCCAGGGGACTTTAGTTTTTAATGATTGATTAAACCATATGTTAACTTTTATCTATTTTTTTTGTATATTTCATTAGGTCCTTTTACATTTTCTCCCCCATTCATTTATGAAAATGGGAAATTACGTGCATAGATGTTTGAGTGTTAAATTACCCCAGCAGCCCTGGAAAGGGCCTGAAGTGGCTATGATGTGACTTGGTAGCAGAACACATGAGGCTTTCCTTTGATATGCTAGAGTCCATGTCCATTGCACCCTTTTATTCAGTCAGGGACTTTAAGCATGGGATAACTCTGCCCACGTTCTGGGGACATCTTCCATCTTTAGTTCAACCTTTCTGGAAGTGCCCTCAGAGTGGGTATCTCTGAGGCAACTCTAAATCCAGTCACATTGACGGTGAAGATGATCCATCACAGAGACTGAGGTTTTGTAATTAGTAGCTTTACTGCCTTCTTCTTTACAATGGTGCAGGATTTCTTTGCATCTTTTCCAATGGTGCAGGGTTTCTCCTCCTTTTCCTTCTTGATTGGTTTTATAAGGTATGATTTTTTTTAAGGTTTCATCTTATCCCCGCATGAATGGCCAAGATAACAACAACAAATAACAAGATAGGCAACAATAGATGCTGGCATGGGTATAATGAAAAGGGAACACTTATCTCTACCAGAGGGAATACAAACTGGTGAAGTTTCTTATCCACTATGGGAGTCCACATGGATAAAAGTCAACCAACACAAAAGACCTTTGAGAAAGTCACGTGGAAACCTACTACAGTAGAAGCTTCCTAATTTACACATATATATGTACAAAGAAAACTTAAATGAAGTTATCCAATAATTGGTGCGGGGTGGTAAAGTGCTTGCCAGATGATTGTTAGGACCAGATTTGAGCCCCAGAACCTGTATGAAAGCCAGGTGACGGGGCATGTGTCTGTAATCCCAGTGCTGCTCATCAGGGATGATTGCTGGAGCTCACTGGCCAGCCAACATGGTCAAAATGGTGAGTGTAGCTGAAGTTATCCTGTTCCTGCCCAGCTCCTGCGGCCTTCAGACCCAAGTAAACACACAGAGACTTATATTATGTACAAACTGTATGGCCTAATGGCTGAGGCTTCTTGCAAGGTGTTCTTATATCTTAAAAGTGACCCATGTCTATTAATCTATAAGTTGCCATGTGGCTTGTGACTTACCGGTATCTTTACATATTGCTTCTCATCACAGCAGCTGGCATCGTCTCCCTGCCTCAGCCTTCCACTCCCCAGAATTCTCCTCTCTCTTTGTCCTGCCTAAATCAGTGATTTATTTATCAATCAATTAGAGCAACACATTCACAGCATAGAGAACATCCCACAGCAGGTGAGTTCCAGTGAGTTGAGAGACCTCATCTCAAAAATAAAGTGGGGAACAAATGTGGAACACACTTGACATTGACTTCTGTCCCTGTGTGTGTCCACAGGTGCATGTGGTGTATCAGTGCCCTCATTCATAATACACCAAACACACATACAGTAAACAGATAAGGTAAAAATTTTATATACACATGAGAAGAAGTGCTTTTGCCGATTGCCAAGTTCAATATTTTGGCATGTCCATTAAATTAGATTTGCCAAATGTCTTGGATTCTCTGGATAAACCTTTATTCATTGTCTGCTAAATCTATCAGTTAGATAAAAAGAATGATAAATGATACCACTGTGCTTATAGATTTTCCAATGTCTCCTTGTATTTCTGCTATTTTATTTATATATAAGAAGCTGCTGGTGTGTAAAGGAATCTGGAATGGAATCCTCTTAGTCAACTGCTTTGTTATTTTTGTTGTTATTGTTATTGAATACTGGCCATTTCATCATTAATATCTGATGCATAAAATTACTAGAGCTTATGACTCATTGTTAAAACAACTTCTCTTACCTAGTGTTCCATGTGCAATCCAGGGATGCATCATATATTTATTTTCTTCATGGTACAAGTCATATATTTAATTGGAATTCTTGACCCAAACAATTCCAACCACAGACAAAAGTTCTTCCCATCAGTATAGACATTTAGAATTAATTTATTACTTGTGTGTATGTGTGTGCATATGCATGTGTTTGTGGAGGACAGAGGTAACCACAGGTATTATTCTTTAGTTGCTGTTCATATTGTTTATGAGGACAGGATCTCTTACTGGTCTCAGCTCACAGTACAGCTAGGCTGGGTAGCTAATGGGCCACAGGAATCCACCTGTCTTCATCTCTGTGTTACACAGATCATGACTGTTTACCACCATGTCTTTTTTTTGTTGTTTTTAAGAGAAAATATGGGTAACTGAGGACAAACGGAGGTCTTCACAAGTATACAACAAGCACTTCATCAACTGAATTAGAATTCTTCAATTCTGAACATGTTGTCTATCACTGTCCTATATTTTATACCCTCAAATCACTTACCCTTATCATGCCACTGTTTTCACAGTTGGAACCTACCAGGGTGATCCATATGTCCTTGAGTTTCTCTATTGTTATTGCATCCCATATTATCTATTTAGGTCTTTTGATTAAGTTTTTGACTGGTAAAGCCTCAGTAGATCTTTCCATCCCCCATAGTAAAAGGACACTGTCTCAGATATATGAACTTTGAAACATTCTCTAAAGCTTTAAATCTTCAAAATTTTGCTCTGTTGGGTGATGGTCCTATTTTGGTTCTTGACCTATTATGGTTCTTGATTGACAGTTGAAATATACAGACATTTGGGACAGTATCTATCTGTGTGGTGCACTGTTGGTGTTGGCTGTCAATATTGGCAGTGATATTTTGTGGACAGGTCACTATTGGTCCCACTTATTGATGGTAATTACCTGAACAGCCTATGTGTGTGGTAAATTTTCTCTCCATTCTGAAGCTCTAGCATCCCATCTCCCACATGCTTTGCTGTTCCTGAGAAGCCAGTTGTCTCTCTGTAGACACAATCTTTTCTTTCACTCCTCACTTTTCTGCAGTATCAAGGACAGATCCACATTTACTTATTCTGCTTGTGATGCAGGAAGGTATAGTCTTTCATCATCTCAAAATAAGTGCATAGACTTAATCTCTCAACTATCTCTTTTTAGGGCATTCTCTTCTCCTTGCAAAGAAAACATAGTATTTGTTCATCTCATTCTGTCTTCTATGCTCTTTTGTGCAGTGTCTTGATAATGTCCTTGATATTTACCCAGCATCTGAGCTCAGAATTCACTCTTATGTTCTACTTGATCGTCTATGGCCAGCTTCCAAAGGGGACCAAGGGGCAAATATAGGTAGTGGGCAGGGGCGGGGAGACTGATTGATTCTCCTGCCTACACCCAGAAGCTGGGACAGATGCCAAGTCTTTCCTGCCTTCTCTGATCTGGCACTGGTATTCCTTGCCCTAATCATATATGCTGTGGGCAGTACTCCCAGTCTGATCTGAATATGACCCCAAGCCAATTACCCATCCTGCTGTTGTGATGCCCAACCTTAAATACTGTAACTTAAGTTGCCTCAGACCCTCCCAAATGGTAATCCTCCTGCACCAACTCTCTGATGAGATAATTTACTACTGTCTAGTTATTTCCCAAATGTGTTTTCTTCTGTTTCTTTTTTCATTGTAAGAGAAGAGAGTCTCATATTCCTAGTCATTGAATCTGCTGATTTCACACCCCTCTTCACTCACTTCTTCTTGAGACCACTATATTGGACAAGGATTATGAAGCAGGCATTGAGAAAATATGTTATTCTCAGGTGGTAAGATAATCGGGGTATGATGATTCATGAAAACTCAATAGCTTGTTGGGGGTAGTCATAGATGCTGCAGTATATTCTGGATCACCAAGGCAGTGTTTGTCAGAAACTGGTGCATACCCTCAAAATGAGGTCTGCCAGTGCTGAGCAGATTTCATATACAGTTCCTTTGTGGATACCAGTTTCTCCTCCTCAGCACGAAGGTTTAGGTTCATCTTTCCTGGCCGTGTGTAAGCCTCCCATCATCCCCCAGTTCTGTCTTTGTGCCCTCATCTCTGAGCACTCATCTGGTGCTTGCTGCCAAGGTGTTTTTATAGCCTCTTGATTTCTCTGTATTGTCCCCATTTTGTATAAGTGGGGTCATTTATTGAAGTCTGTGTTGGTCATTTTATCCAATGTGAATGGAAGAGGGATTCCCTTCATGCTTTCCTGAAAGAGCCTGTTTGATTCAGCTGGTTCTAGGACTGAGATGAAGGCAGGGACTGAAAACACTCAATCAAAGACACCTCAGACACCAGAGGACCAGCAGCGCACCTTTTCTTTTTTCTAGTCAAAGAGATTTACCTTTGATGGCGATAAATGTCCCCCAAGCTGTTAATCATTTTTTAGATAGTGAAATACTGCATTCTGCTCCGTCCCCTGACAAGGTACAACGCGGTTTAAGCCCACGACATCAGCACAATACAGATGCCTTCTCCTCCAGCACGCATGCAGCCGCTTAATGTCACTTGGAAAAAGAGTGAGGGCATAATGTAAATGTGACAAGGATAAAATACTTCAAATAAGGCATCACTCCAGGGACAAGATAAATAATCAGTGCTGCAGCCGACAGCAGGACAAGCACGGCAGCAGGGCGGCTGCTGTGAAAACAGCATCCCTTCCGAGGCGTACCTCCTGTTCTTCAATGTTGTCCCGAGCAGAGCCTGAGAGGCAGCAGGCTGCACAGTGACCTCTATTGAGTGGATTAACCTATGTAAATGCTTGAAAACACAGCAGCATGAGCCTAAGTCCTATGGCTTTCTTTACTATACAATAAAAGCAAAATACTCAAATGAGTAGAAATTAACTAGTGTACGCAGGTGTGAGTCCAAGAAAAACACATCACCCTATCCAAAACCATGTGGCATTTTCTCTGAGCGTGTGGTACCTACATGCTCTTTCCATGAGCTGCCCTGTGTTTGGGATGGGATGTGGTCATCTGTGCTGTGGGGTGTGGAGGCAAGGGCAGAACAAGACCAACACGGAGCCTCTGCATGCCCGAGGAATCCATACCCTCTTCTCTTCCACATGGGCTGCAAGATGCCCCAAGAGCAATTTCTCCCACATGGAGCCACACACCCAGGATTGTATTCACATGAAACACGGACATTGCCTACTCATTAGGAAATTAACACTTTTTCACGTTGAAACTCGGCCATTTTCTCAATTCTGGGAAGGAATGGATGTCAGAAAAAAACAGAGATGAGGTTTTCATCCTGATTCATCTGTCTATGTGGTGATGGTTTCCTGTATGTGTGGTGGATGGAAAGATAAAGGCCATGTAAAGCAACTTTCATGCTCAGCACACAGCAAGACTAGCCCTGGTTGGCGTTCAGCTCCAAGGTCTCTATGTAACCAAATTTCAATAGTGAGCTGAAAAGATAATTCTTGCTGGGATTTAGATCGGATCCATGTACTGGTTTTCCCATGATGGTGATCAAACACCTGACAGCTAGTGACATGAGGCAAGAAGGGTTTACTTTAGGTCACGGTTTGAGGAGTGACAGTCCACTGTGGTAGAGAAGGCGTGCTGAGAGGAACGACCAGAACCACCTTGGTTGTAGGGACTTAAAGCAGGCACTGTCCTTCATGACAGTTCAGGGAAAAGAGAGAGAGACAGAGGCAGAGAAAGAGACAGAGAGTCAGAGAGAGACAGAGACAGAGTGACAGAAAGAGAGAGAGGGGGGAGAGACAGAGAGATAGAGAGAGACAGAGAGACAAAGAGAGACACAGAGAGACAGAGAGACAGAGAGAGACAGAGAGATAGAGAGACAGAGAAGAGAGTGACAGAAACAGAGGGAAAGAGAGAGACAGAGACAGGGAGACAGAGAGAGAGAGAGAGAGAGAGAGAGAGAGAGAGAGAGAGAGAGAGAGAGAGAGAGAGAATAGCCTGGATATGACCCCCAAGGCCCCTATCCCAGCGACCTGCCTCCTCTACCTAGGTGCCTGAGTGCCACCTTTACCACGTCCCAAAAGAGCACCATGAGCTGGAACCAAGGGGTACAACACGTGAGCTTGTGAGGACAGTTCACACTCACTCCATAGCAATTCATGCATTTACATGTGTGTGTGTGTGTGTGTGTGTGTGTGTGTGTGTGTATGTGTGTCTATGTATGTGTGTATTTTTATGTTTACCTTTGTCTGTCTGTCCCTCCCACATCTGTGTGTGTGTGTGTGTGTGTGTGTGTGTGTGTGTGTGTGACCCAAATGTTGTAGTCCCTACAGAGGTCATGAGACACTTTTTCAAAGGGTCTGCCTTCACCTTTCTCCGTGTTGAGGTCAGGCTTCTCCTGCCTGTTCTTTCTGTCACTGCGTAGCATGCTCTGGGCTAGCTGGCCCCTGGCCTTCCAACTTATTCTCTTGTGTCTGCCTCCTGTTGCCCTGTAGGAGGACTGGGATTACGGATCTATGCCACCACAGCTGGCCATTCCTGCGGGCTCCAGGGATCTAACTTAGTTTACCAGGTACGCGCAGCAAGTGCTTTTCCCCATACCCCCAGTCCTCTTGTGAGTTGTGTTGATGGGTAGTTCATAATTTTATAGGAAACATTTAAAAACTCTCCTGCAGACATGATTTAAATTGGCTTGATGTTGCCTTTAAATTGTCACCATAAGAAAGATAGATGGTTTTATACAAGGTCAGGAAAGGCAGGAAGGGTGTTTGAATAAAATTCTGAGTTCATCTTCCTTTAAGACTTAGGAATTTCAGTGAATGAGTGATTAGAGATAGAAAAGCCAGCAAATACATGAACTAATTATCACTCCCTTGTCTTCTCCTCTAGATGCACAGATTATGCTTATGGTAGTCTTTGTTACTTCCAGTGGAGAAGGAGGAAAGAGCTCTGAAGAGGACCATTCGACATCTTGCTTATTAAAAACAGCACTGTGCATAACAAACAATGCAGCAGAAGTGAGTCACAGAGGCCCCAGAGATGGCTTAGCTGTTAAAGCGCTTGCCCTACAAGCATGGGGATGCAAGTTTGATCCCCACAACCCACACAATGTGTGGGGGGCTGGGGTGCATTCTTATAATCCTAGCTTTGGGGAATCAGATACAAGAGAATCCTTGGCCATCCCAGCTAGCCGTAGGTCAGTGGGAGACCCATAAATGACAGTCAAGTTTGACCTCTGGCCTCCATATGAAGATGTACAAAAGTGAATATACTTGTACCACCCTCTACATACACATCAACACACACAATATACACATGCATATAAACACATACATGCACAAATATATAATCAGTACACAACACTAAAGCAAGTGAGGTAGAAAGTAGGTCCCTCAAAACCCCTCTACTTGGATCTGAGGTAGGAAGTTCCTCAGTGGGCAGGAAGTGCTTGCTGTGAAAACATGAGTACGTAAAGCCAGATCCCTTGCACTCACATCAAGGCTGAGCACAGAGGTGTGTATCTACAACTTCAGTGCTGCTAGGTAGAGACAACTGGATCCAGCCAGTCTAGCCAAAATGGCAGATTCCAGGTTCAGTGACAGATCCATCTCAAAAGATTAGGTAAAAGGTGACAGAGGAAGACATTCAGCTTGACCACCTACTTCGGCACATACACACACAAGCAGCATGGGCTGATGTGAGCACCAGGAAGATCTTCCTACTGTGGTTCTGCTGAGTATCTATGGCCTCCTTAGGTTTAGCAAGAGCATACACCCACAGACACAGACAGACAGACAGACACACACACCTGGACACATATACACACAGAGACATGGACACACACATAGACAAACCCACAGACACAGACAGGCACACACACACACACATTCATGGACACACACATTCATGGACACACACAGTTACATTCACACAATCACACTCACACACACTCCTCTACACCTCAAACTATCTTGGCTGGGAAAATAGAAAGGTGAAATATTATCCTTAAGTTATGAATTCATGTGTTTGAAATTAAGAAATGAGAGGTTTTGTTTTTATTTTGTAAGAAATGGATATTAATCATTATGGTCAATATTTTCTAGTAGGCATTAAGTTTTCAATTATTTCAAGTCCTTCACATTATACATAGCATGACTGCAGACACATGCTTTTGAACAGAACTGTGCTCAATCTTCAGATGATAATTACAGTATTCTCTGTGCCTGAACCCACATGCACATCACACACACCATGGACAGGCTAGACATACCCTAAAGGAAAATTATTAAGAACCCAGACAGGACTAAATTTCATGTTTGCTCACACATTCCTTCAGTGTGTCTGAGGCAGCCGTCCCAAGCCTATCATATCACTTAGCAGATAGACAAGTAGACAAACAGACAGGCCAACAGGCAGGCAGACAGAGGAGTTACTGTTAAGATGAACACTGTGCTGGTTGGTGCTGAGTGACCTAGAAAACTTCAGCCTCTCATGTGTGCACCAGTGTGTGTGAGTATCCTACCTGTGTTTGTGACCAAGGACGTGTACTTGTGGGTTACATCTGGGAAAGTCATGAACTGGGTAGCATGAAGGGAGGCGGCTGCAAATCAGCCTGGGCAGAGGAGATACAAATGGGGTGGCTCAGCGCTTTGTGGACACCTAATTACAAACAGAATGAAAAAGTCCCCAGTCATTCTGAGTAGCCTGCACTGCTCAGGTCCCCTATGTGACCGTGACCGCCGACCCATGCTGATGCCAGCTCTCCCGGTCCTTCTGAGAGAAGACCTGAGATTTGCCTTATCAAGAATGGACTCATTTTATCATTTCAAGACCAGTGTTATTATTTTTTTAGGGGTTAATGTTACCGGAAGAGGTCAGGGTGATTATTTAGTGGGAAAAATTGTATTCGCTAGGACTTTATTGGTTCTCTTTGAGAAATCTGACTTATTTATGACATAAGTCATTTTGGGGCGGCTGATGGAAGGTAGTTCTCTTTTATGACACTTGTGCCTTTGTGTAAAATTGTGCTATAAATGATATTGACAGTGGCATACAGGACTACTGTATTTTTTGTATGTTGTAAAACTTTGCTACTTTATGGTCGAATGAACCAAAGTTGTACTTTGTGGGCATCTCAGGAAACAAGGGCAAAGACATTTCACATTCTGAGGGACAGCTGAGGAGATGATAAACAGAAGAGGAAATTCCCCCAAAGAAAGAAGAGCTTACACTGTGTGCACATAGGTGTGTGAGAGTGTGCGTGTGCCCATGAACATGTGGCATAATAGTCCTTTGCCCACCATGCTGTCTTGCCAGCCACAGCTTGTCCCTCTGTGTCATGCTTCTTGTGTAGAATTGCTTTGGGGACACATGTGAGCTGAGAACACAAGTAGCAAGTTGCTGCTGGGTCTCTTTACTGGATCCTGGGCTCTGGCTTCAATGCCCATTTTTGGGAGAATCTCTTTTGTTGCTTTTAGTATGAGGGCTGAATTAATGAGTTTCTTAATCCATTCAGAAAGTCCGATCTATCACTGTCCTCAACTTGACATAGGCCCTGGAACACCCAGTTGGCTCTTGATTAGAGAAGAAATAGCTTTCTAATGTCCCCCACAGTGTTCCCACTAATGCTCCCATCTTAGGACATTGGTGGTAGTGTATGTGTGTGTATGTGGTGTGGCGGTGTCTCAGGCTTCTCTCCAAGGTCAAGAACACCTCCCAGCCCTATCTGTGGGGCAGATTCAATGACATCCTCAGGGGCCCCTTGCTTCTGTTTCCTCTGTCTATGGACATGTTGGCCCTCTTATTAAAGATGATCTTGTACCATTAGCAGCACATTTCTATAACTCACTGGCCTGAGGTGAATACATAATGACAGAGTGGAGCACCCTCATGGTAGCCATTGCTCATGCTGATGCCCAGGGTTCATGCTGTGTTCATACACACGCATAGACCCCTGGCCAGGCACAAGAAGATGGCCGGGACCATTAGTCATCTGCCTTTCAGAATTGGATGAAACCACAGGGCTACCCGTATCAGACAGAGTGTGAGGAGAGTCCTGTCTAAGGTCTGTAGGAAGAATGATGCTAACCTCATTAGTAGGTAGTCTCAAGAGAGTTACTGCAGATGTTTCCTGGCTCCTAGGCCAACCAATGCTGCCTGTCACAAGGAACTGGAGCTTCAAGATTCTGTGATCAGGATGTGGTCACTGTTTACCTGCAAGTAACCAGAGCAGTGAGTGGATGTGGACAGAAATGGGCATGTGGGCAGGGCACCATCCTTTGCCTTTGGATTAAATGAAATAGAGCCCACAGAGCTGAGCTGAGGTCACCCCCCTCTGATTCTGGAAGTAACGAGGAAATGTGGACCTTTCAGGTGTTCCTCTTGACTGGCTCTCTGTGCCTAGGCTACATGAGGTACACTAACAGGATGAAGACCGGGTGTGGCTCTGTCACTTCCTTTGTGTAGGAGGAGCCACTGGACACCAAGTCGCCTGCCAAACCATGCCTAGTTCTCCAATAGAGCAGGCCTTCCCTGGCAGGGCAGATGTGGGCTTTGGCCTCCCCTCTTGGAGTCTATGTATCTGAAGTGCCCCCCTCCCCCGTGTTGGCCTGGAATGTCCATATTTCTGCTTGTCTATTGGAGGCAACTATGGACATAGCAAAGTAGGCGGGGGCTTTCCATGTGTGCCCTAAAGGAAGATGGAAGCAAGGTGTCTGGGAGAGGAGGAAGAGGAAGGGGGCAGAAAAATAGGAAAGGTCAAGAAAGATAGCAATTAAGATAGATAGACAGACAGATAGATAGATAGATAGACAGATAGACAGATAGACAGATAAGAGAAAGAGAAATAAGAGGGTGGGGGAGGGGAGGAGGAGGGAGGGAGGAAGGGAGGGAGGGAGAGAGGGAGGGAGGGAAAAGTGATTAAAAGGTGGAGAGGAGGGAAGAGGGGAGGGGCAGAGGCCAGCTCTGGCCGGGTTCTCTGTCACAGCTCAAGTACAGCAGAGCTTGTAAGAAGGCGGCAGGAAGCCTGCGCAGCATTTGTTCTAGAACCAGTCTTGCTCTCCCCTTGGAGCCAAATCCAACTTTTCTTCAGCGCTGTTTTGTTTCGCCTTTGCTTCTTGTCATTTATGGTGCCCTCGACAGCACGGCGAGGCGCCCGCAGCTCTGGAATGCCAGGCTGGCACCGCCGCGCGGAGCCGCAGCCGTGGTGTAATCGACTAATGGCTTCTTTTCACTGCCGCCCTCCCTGAGAGACCCAGTGGCAGATTGTAGACTCAATTACTCTCATGTCAGGTGATTATCCCAGGTCTTAATGTAATCTTCCATTCACACATACCATATTTCAATTACGGCAGCTATGGAACAAGCTGTGTATTCAAATCGCCAATCACCTTATCACTGCGGAACAATGTCAACTGTAAAAGACGCCAGCTGAAGGCAATTATACATGTGTTGAGACTCGATTATGATGACTCTCTGTGGTATTTGTGATGAGCTGGGGAGCGTTCTGAAAATTTAATTTAATGACAATATGCTTGCTGTACAATCCATAATACCTCCTGAATCCAGCATGGGGCTATTAAAACTGATAGGAGCATATTATCGCCGCGCTGGAAGGCTGGGCTGGGCTTGGGGCTGGATGCCTCTACAGGGAACCATAGGTAATTTCTGCACATCTTTCCAGCGCAGGCAGGCAGCTCCAGCCCCAGCTGCACATGGAAGGTGGGCCTGCCCGCGCTGAGTTAAGGTGTTTTGCCCCACAGCCTCTATCCTGTTGCCGTGCAGAGACACCAGGACCCACATCCTTGTGAAGGCCTCAGCCTACAGGCTTGTACCTATGGGGACAAGAGGCTTGGGGAAGGAGTGATAGACCATGTGTGAACAGGAACCTGCTGATACTTGGCCTGACCGCTCTCCCCCACCTCTTCCAGCCCCACCCCCTCTCACGTCTGAAGTCCCTATGTGGAGGTCACAGCTTCTGTGGTCCTCAGTAAGCAGCCTCTGATACAACCACAAAGAAGTCACTGAGGTGGGACCCTGACAGGGGTGGTGGTGGGTTGCTCTGCTGGCTCTGTGCTTGTGATTTCAGCTTCCTCACACACTGTGGTTGCCAGTGGCTTCTTTGAAGGTCTGAGGACTGCATCCAGCTGTAGGTACTGTGGGAAACAGGAAGGCCACCAATCTTTGGGGTCACCTTGATGGCCGCAGCTGTGGCATTGAGTGCTGTCTCGCCAGGTGAGAGGAGGCCTTGAGAGAGCAGCATCTAAGGTCTGTGTCGTTTTTCTCCTTGTTGGACACAAGTCAATGTTTTGCTCCATCTCCAGAGCAGCAATGACCCAGTTTATTCAAGAACAACACCATCTTGCCTTAATTAGCTCATTAATTGAAGCTATGGAGAAAATGGAGGTGCAAACTTTTGTTAGAGTAAAAACAACTTCAGTCTATGTGAAGCCTTGTGTTTTTGCTGTTGTGTGAACTCTCTCTCTCTCTCTCTCTCTCTCTCTCTCTCTCTCTCTTAATGAGCTGATTAAAAAGTGTGCACCATGTGGCTCATTTTGTTACCATCTTTATTTTTCAGACTGATTTTAGTTACATGCTACTATAAACATGTATCCATTTAATTACATTTTAATAGTGTGTATTTCTGTAGCAGAACACACACGCACACATATGTATATATAACTATTTTTCTAGATTTGATTTCAGTGGAATCTACCTGGGACATCTCCTAAGCACACAGACTCCTGTCTCCTTTAAGTCTGCATTGTCCTTCCATATCAATCTTTGCAAGAAATTTCTTTCTGTCATTTTTCCATCACACCCCATCTGAACTGAAGCTTGATGAAGAGAGACTTTTTTATCCGTGTTTACATTTTACCACATAAACAACAGCTTGCTTGGGAACTGTTTGTGGGCAATGTTTTCTGAGTATGATCTCTGTATTCTGGAATATGAAAGGATGACATGGTCTGGTATTAGAGTCTTCGTGTATGAAACAAGCCTTCACCAACGTTCTGGCTACAGTTCTGTTGCAAATAAACTATTTGCCTAGATGACTGTCATACACTCTTTGCTGACCAAGTCTGGTGGAACTGGAGAACTGGAGGATTACAAAAGTAAACCATTGCCAGCCATCGGTCCAGCTATAAAGGTCCAGGGAGGTCAAGTGCTTGCGTGATGGCTCTGAGCCCAGGGTTGCCCATGGTAAAGTGAATGGCTGGGTTGCAAGGTGCTCACAGCTATTTGGCTAAGGTCTTGTGGCTTTACCCTGACATGGACCACTGATCCTGGAGGCTGGCAGGGATTGAGGTTAGCAGTAGGACACTTTGGGGAATGCTTCTGGAAACCGAAGTGGCTGTCACCAAGGTGTGGTATGGTTCCTGTGGGCTGCTTGTGTTTTCCCAGCAGAGCCCTGCCTCTGGATTGGGACTGAGAGCTCTTCCTGCACCGAGGAATCCCAGGATATGCACAGCGGATGGATCAGACAGACTGAGCATCATTCCGTGATGACTAATTGAAAGTTTGTAAACTAAGCTGTACCATAAGTGAGGAATGATGGTAAGGAAAAGCTCCAACAGAAGGCCAGGAGACCACCCACTGCCCCAAAGCAGTCATACTACCTGCTAAGGTTCTTCTTGGGGGGTGATTCTGCCCTTGCCCAGGAACTTTGGCAGTTGATGAAGACATTTTGATTTTCTGTGTAAAGTGGGTTGCTTTGGCATCTCGGGGTTTTGAGATCGTGTTGAATCACCCAATAGTGTACATCAGCATGTCCAGGCAGGGAGCTGAACTGTGCTCCACAGAAGCAAAGAGATGTGATGTCTCATGATCAGAAGGGGAAACTTCTGGAAGACATTGAGAGAATTAAACTCTGTTGATACTGATAGACATGGGATTCAAGGGTTTAAAGCATTTTCCATTGTCACCTTCATTTTCTGGGCTCCTGTTTGTCTTAGCAGTGTATATGTGTCCTTTACACATACAGTCACCTGTGTGTGTCCCATTTAATAGGAGCCGGTTACTCAAGAGCTTTCTCGTGATGCTAGATGCAGCCATGGTTCAGGGACAGTCAGCTGCTTTGAAATGTTCTGCCCTGCTTATCCTGAACACACGAGTCCCCTGTGAAGAGCCTGGAGACACCTAGAAGTTGATATCTGTGTACGATGTCACACCTTCCACACCTCACAGAGTAGTGGCAGCAGGTTGTACATACACATCGCCCCAGCATCAGCACCCATACACTTGCCATAAATCGTTCTGGAGTCCACCGTGGGAAACATGTGAGAAGAATTTGCTCCTGAGCTTGTGCATTATGCCCTGGCATAGGAACCAAAGTTAACTGGAAAGCGTTTTCCATTATTTCTCAGTTCTGTTCCTGAGAGTACATGGAGATGAAGAAAAAACAAACAAAAAAAGATGAATTCAAGAAAACTGACCCCAGTGACCATACCTATTTTCCTTGTCTTTTACCTCTAAAGTTTATGGGAAAACTAACATTGGTTGCATTATACTGAGCCATAGAAAACAAGTGATTAATCTCTGTGTTATTTGCAAGTTTATTGTTTTCAAATTTTAGTTGTAAGTAACAACCACACCATGTCTAATCAAAGACAAAGGTATTCTTTACATAATACATTGTGTTTTATACATATAAATGGAAAAGCATGGTGTCTTCATATTTATTTACTGCTTGACATTGCAATGAAAGGAAAGGCATATCCATCTGTGCTGAATAACTGTACTATTTATATTCCTCAGAATAATTTAGAAATCCAGATACTTACACTAAAACATGACTGTATTTTCAAAGACAAGCAGTCGAATGTCCACACCAATGTGATACTGTTGCAGCAGCCAGGGCTGCTAGCTGTTTCTCTTCACCCAGGAAAGAAAATGCTATCTGATTACAAATTATGTACCTATTCTTACTTCTTTTGCCCAAGGCAGCAGTTAATTTTTGCCATAGGTCACAGAGGATAAAGCCCCGAAGATCTGGGAGCTTCTTAATTGCGGTGCATAGAACTCCATGTCACCAAGCACCTCAAAGGAGTTACTGCAGCTTGCAGATAATGTCCCTTCCCTGCAAGCCATGAAATAGATTCTCCCTGTATTGCGATATTAATTAGACTTCAAGGATGTTAGAAAAATTATAGCTTAAGCCTCTGCTAAAAAAAAATTAGGCAATATTATAGACAAAATCTTGGCTGGAACTTACAGGGAAATGAATTCACCTTGGGGCTTGTTTTGTTTTGGAAGGAGGGGGTGGGTATCCCAGCAATTCATAGGCCTTGTCACAGCCCGACGATATATAAGTTTTGAGAGAATCCCAGGTTACCTTTGTCAATTGTGATGTTGTAAAAATGGAATGAATTGGTCCGATCCATGGAAATCACAGGAAACGGTGGAAATCTGCCCTGCCAGCTGTATATCAAGCATACAGTGAGAAAGGAGAGGGAAGGAGAGTGGAAAGAAGGGCAAAAGGCGAAGTGGTTTGTGTCCATTTAAGAAAAAATCAATAATAGCATAAAATTGATTTAGTGCTTGTCATAAAACATAAGTAAGTGCTGGAAAATAGAGAAAATTGAGTCTCAATTTAATCTGCTCAAAGCCGCACTGTACTGATGAAGTGACTGTGGTCGGGAGAGTCCCATAAAACCCAAAGACAGATACTTAATTGTCATATTAAGGTTCCTTTCAGCCCACAGAGTCCAGGGGTAGGACCCATTAATCATGTGGATAAGGGGCATTGAAATCAAATCTCAATTAAAATCTGTTCAATAATGTCTCTAATATGTTTTTCAAGCATTAATTTTTCCCATCGATTCTCCACCCCATAAATCAGATATGTTGCCGTGCATGTAATGGTTTGTGGGGGACAGGATGAGGGGACCTCATGAAGTTAATGCGGCAGAACCTTTTAATTTACACAGGCTAAAGTTTTATGTGTGTTCTTCATTTCTATTATTTTCTCCAGCTAAAAATTATTTGGGCTATAAAACTAAAAACCCAAGATCATTTTTTCCCCCAAGTGTCTGTATGTTTAGCAATCACATTCCAAGTTGGGTTTTTTTTCCCCTCTCTCTTTTTCCAAATTTGGATTACTTACACTCCTACATACACAAGCAGAGCTCTTGGTAGGCAGAGGTCTTCTCAGAGGCTTTCTGTGTCTACTACTGAGAGAGGTGGATTTTGTCTTGTAAACTCTCATGATTCAGGGTTCAGGTGATGCAATTCACAGAGGAATCTGAGCTTAGGGAAAAAAAAGTGACAGTTCCTTATTTTTTCCTAACATGGGGATGGAAAAATCCAAAGTTACAAATAAGTTATGGAAGAGGAAGAAAGCCAGCGATGTTGGAGATGTTGGGTTCTAGTATACAGTGCAGAAGTAGAGGAAGCATTGAGCACCCAGCACCCAGCACCCTGTGGACAGGGGCTGTTAGTAAACACTCGGTCTCTGTCCTCAAAGTTCTGATTACTGCTTTTTAAGTGTCTCACAATTGGCATGGATACATTATTGTTAACTAAAGGTCAGACCTTATTCACATGTCTTTACTTTGTAACAGAGTCCCTCTTCTGTCCCAGGATCCCAGCACCTCTGGAATTCATTCATCACATCTTCTAGTAGACACCTGATCACTTTGGACATCTCTGTTTTGTTTGATACATTTGTAGCCCTTTGCTTGCCACTACGATGAGTCAGCATTTAGGTTACATTGTCATAAACTGGTTTTCTCAGTCTTTTAGGATCAGGTAGGACTTTAGCGGGGTGTGTCAACTCCAGCCAGGATAGGACAGGTACTAGGTGCACCTAGAGACAAGTGCCCCATCATAGAGGGTCCAATGTCGGCCTCAGCCATTACATGCTATAGTGCAGTTTCTCTGTGGGGTGATTTTATCAAGTCATGCAGTCCAGAATCCCTGCTGTTAAATCTTCTTGCTGAGCATATGAGGCCCTCCACATCTCCCAAAGCTAACATAAGAACTCCGTTTTGGAGACTGTTTTTGTTTGCAGGAGGATTGTAAAGACAGTCTCACTTTTAGAACCTCGTATCTACTTCCTGCCATAGGTGACATAAATTAGTGTGATGCAACTGTCTTAGATTACCATTAACTAAAAGCCACCTGGTATTCATGTTTCCTTATTTTTACCCAAAGTCTTCTTTTCCAGGGTCCCACCACAGGGCTACATTCTGTCCCCACAGATTCCTCTTGACTTCTTAGTTTCTCAGACTTTCCTTATGTGACCCTGACAATTCTGTGACAAGGTCATCAGGATCTGGCTTAGGAGTTCTGCATCGTGTCCTTCTGTTGGCTTTGTCAGGGTAGACCGGAGACCTGGACCATGGGAAGGACGCTCTACCCTCAGCAACTCGCATTATGTGCATGCTCCAACATAACTTTCCACTGCTAAATGGGGGGGGGCAGCCACCCATATGGGGGTGGTCTAACAGGTCCCCTGTCCAAGACACACCTCTGCAAGGGAGTCCTGAGCAACCTTAGTCTTCAGAGAGGGGTCATGCCTTCTTCCCTGCAAATGTGGGCTCCACAGCCATTGCTCGGAGTTCTTTTGCACAGGGGAGTTGGAGTTTCTTTTCCCTTTCTTCTTCCTTTTCCTTTCTTTCCCCTTTCCTTTCCCTCCCTCTTCCGTCACTTATGGATAGTTATACTTTTAGTTTTCTTACAATACAATTTAATCTAGTGTACTTAGCAAATCTCCCCAGTTTTGACATTCGGAGGCTCCTTCTGTTGGCTCCTGTATCCTTTCGATATGCTCCCAGTATTGTGGGATATAATTATTTTTCTCCTCCTCTTTCCTCACCTCTGTCTCCCCTTCTCCTTTCCCCCCTTCTCTTTTTCTTCTCTCTCTTTTTCTCTCTGTCCTTGTGTCTGTCTCTGTCTCTTTCCTGTGCACGCACTCTCTCTCTTTCCCATTTTTTAGCATTTCCTTTCTTTCCTGTCTTCCAGGACGCTCCCCACATCCTCCTCTCACCCACAGGGAGCTTAAAAACCAGCAGAGAGAAGCCCAGAGCCATGTGCTTCCTATTAGTACAATTGTTCAGCCCAGAGCAGCACAGAGGCCCAGTGCGAACTGATGCCTCACTTCACCGGGCTTTGATTCCCAAACCTACCATCTCATGTGCTCTCACCAGCCTCCCAGAGTGTGGTGTGCAGGCACAATGGGTGTCCTGGCTATGTGTAGTGAGCACTCAAAACCAGAATATGGAGTAAGAGGTCATAGGAAGAGTAGGATGTCCTTCCAGCGACTGCCTGTGATCACAGAAGAAGTTCCCGACAGTCAGGTGGGAAGAGGTTCTCAGGACTCTGAAATCAGTAGAAGGTAAGAAACCCAGCCGCTATGCACTCAGTGTATGGGTGGGTATGAAGACATACCCCAAGGCATTTACCACACGGTGCAGAACACTTACAGAAGCTTGAATGCACTTGCTTTTCCTAATAACACATTGAGCAATCTAATCTGTCAGACATCTTCAAGTTACCTAGCCATTTCTGTGTGTCATCTCTTGAGCCTCACACGAGCCTTACCTTGTACTCTCAGGTGACTCGAAGTATACTGTATGGGTGCTGTGAACTGGGTATGTACAGGGTGCACTGTAGGAGCAGAGTGACATGCCCTTCTGTATTTCCAAGCCTACAGCTCAGGTCCAAAGAGGAGGAAGAATCTGATTGGCAAAGAGAGGGTGTGCAAAGAAGCCCCTGGTATCCATGGGCAGGATGGGCAGATCTATGTCCTGGAGGGGGAGTAGAGAAAGGAAGCCCGTGGAGCCAGAGGCAGCAGACCACATAGCAGTAAAGGCAGCTGAAAAATAGGTTTCATTGTTACCTTTAGGAAATGAAGATCAGTGTGAGCAGGGGCTGAATGGTGTCAGCAGCTTACTCTTTTTTTGTTTGTTTTTTCAGACAGGGTTTCTCTGTGTAGTTTTGGTGCCTGTCTTGGATCTCGCTCTGTAAACCAGGCTGGCCTTGAACTCACAGAGTTCCACCTGGCATCAGCCTACTCTTAAGAAGCAGGTTGGAGACAGTGTGCCCTGAGGAAGGCCCAAGCAGAAGGGAATGTGAGGGAGGGACCGCAGAGGCACTAGACTGCATAGTGGAGTAGATTGAGAAAGGAGGTAATTCAGGGTCTAGCCTGGGTGTCCATTGCTAGCAGGGTTCTGCATGATGACAGGCAGGGTAGGTCCTAAGTTCTTATGCTATTCTCCAGTGGTAGAAGCTCTGATGTTAGAGGGGCAGAGGGATAAGGATGCACAGGTCAGGCTGATCTCACCTGCAGTGATGTGAGGACCAAGCTATGCTAGAAGAGCACATTGAACATCTGGGAAACGAGAGTGGTGGGTGTGGGACAAGCATCCCGGGCAGGTGAGAGTAAGACTTGGATTGGTGCAGAGCATAGCCCACACATGTGGCTCCCCAGCTCCTTATCAATACTAGACAAAGGGAATCCAGTGGATGGATGTACAGATTAAGGTCAGTGTCATTGGTTTTGGCTCCTCTGCATGATACTGATGCCGAGTTCCAGGCCACTTCCTCATCAGCATTGCTATGCTCTGGGACCTGTGGGACTGACCTCCAGCTCTGACCCCTCAAAGTGGCTCAGTTCAGCAGAGCGACGCCAACCACAGCCCAGTTTGTTATGTTGCCCATCCATGCTGCCTTGCTGGCATTTGTTGCCATAAAACCAATCACAATGGAATAATTTGATACGTGTGTGACTCACAAATATAGTTCCCCAAGCCACTGTTCTACATTAGTAGTAGCTAAGCACCCATTGATGGAAGCTTAAAATAAAGTGTTCCCTGATGGACCCCTGCTTTAGTAGGCATTACCCCAGAAAGCAGGAGCTCTTCATAGGAGTTACTGTAAATGGCATGTATTTGCAAGTGGGACAGAAATATTTGGGGAACCTATTTATTTTTTTCCTTCCTGCACTGATACAATGATGATATCATGTGGTCTTAGAGAAGACAAAGCCAGGGGCCACCACCTTCTCCTTTTCCTTCTTCTTCCTCCTCCTCTTCCTCTCCTTCTGCTCCTTTCTCTTTCTCCCCCTCCCCCACTTCCCCTCATCTTTCTTTTCAGACTGGAAGATTGAGGTCTAAATTTTGTTCTATTGGATAGCATGGAGGATCTTATTTGAAATCTCAAACAGCTCAATTTTTCTCACAAAAAATGTAAGTCCCCTGAGTGGGCTGATTATGACTTGCTGCCTGGGTGGACTTTGTCCCCAATACTGAGGCTGAGTCTGTGCCAGGAGTGTGAGTAAGCTGGTGATTTGTAATAAAGGTTTCTCCTCTCCTGTCACCCTCAGCAAGGCAGAAGCCCCCAGAAGTTAAAGCTGGTGATTGTTATGAAGGCAGGGCTGACACATGTGATCCATGAGCTTTGCACAGCTTGATAATTCTCTTTGGAGCTCTTTATTCTTTCCTGTGGCTAGGCTGAACTCTTGGTTCCTGAAGGCCACTGGCTGAGATGCAAGCTAGTGTGACATTCTAGCAGAGTCCCTTGTAACAAGTCTTTCCCTGTCCTGCCAGCCAGTTCCCAAATAGCAACACAGAGATAATTAATTATTAATTATGAAAGCTTGGCTTTAGCTTAGGCTGGTCTCAACTAGCTCTTATAATTTAGATTAACCCATTTATATTAATCCATATTCTGCCCTGAACTGTTACCTCATCTCCACACTGCCCATCTTGTTTCCCCGAGTCTGGCTGGCAACTCTGCCCTTCTCCTTCCTGGAGTTCTCTCTCTGCCTGGAAGTCCCACCTATACCTCCTGCCTAGCTGTTGGTCATTCAGATTTTTATTACACCAATCACAGCAATACATCGTCACACAGTACACAAATATCCCACACATTCCCCCTTTTTGTTAGAATAAAAAGGAAAGGTTTTAACTCTGAATACACTAAAGTTATATACAATAAGAATAATTATCAAGTATTACATTCACAATGTCCAGCTTTTTTTGCATTTGGCAAATTCAGAGAAAATACTCCATTATCTATCTATCTGGATGAGCCCAAAGTTTTAGACCTAAACCATTTTCTATTGTAACTTGTATTACCAACCTAAAAATATCTTTTTAGACCTTAGAACATTTTTAACATAGATAACTTAAGTTTTTATGTCTCTCAACTTTATACACTTTACATCTCTTTTGTAAGTCTTTTATAAATTTGGTAGCAAAGAAAATGGTATAACTATAAACTCTCTATTCTTCAGTCCCACCAGAGACCCAAGAAGGATAAAATATGACCTGAGTAAACAGGAAATGCAGACAAACAGCTTTCAAAATTATAGAAATGACAGAGACATCTGACTTCCTGGACCGTTACCTAAGATTTGTCTGCAACATTGGGGCATCCATCTTTGGCCTATAGGCCTAGAATATCTAACAGTCTTTTCTGTGAAGCAGAAATTTTGAAGAACTGTCCTACCTTGTCTTGGCAAAGTTTGACAGGCACTTTTTTGTGTCTTCTTGTCCAATTTATACAGCATACTATCAGTAGTTGAAGAAAGGGCAATTTCTTGTCCAATGGCTAACTTTGCCACATTGAAAGCAAACTCCATATGGAGGTTCTTCAATTCCCATTATCCTTTTTTGAAGTAAATTTGTGCTGCTAGGAGCAGACATGTCTCACTGTCATGAAAAGCCATATATATATATATATATATAGGTTTTTCGAGACAGGGTTTCTCTGTGTAGCTTTGTGCCTTTCCTGGAATCTGCTTTGTAGCTGAGGCTGGCCTCAAACTCACAGAGATCCGCCTGGCTCTGCCAATGAGTGCTGGGATTAAAGGCATGCGCCACCATGGCCCCAACCTTATATTATTAAAACATCTTAGATGCCATATTCTGTAGGTCTCTAAAGTGTTTGAAAACCACCTGTCTATCTAAAATATATCTCTATTTGACCTTGAAAATATACCTTTATCACTATAAGTTTGATTGTTATAAATGACTAACTACTAACCTACATTTCCTAATTATCCTAAATAGTTTGTAATAATAACCTTTAAAGACTACAACTTTATATTACATTTTAAAATGAGCTGCATAGGTATAATACTTTAAACAAGAGTAGAAATATATACGGATAAAACAAAAATAACCTTAAATTTGCATCAATATATAAAAATCCTAATTTTTAGTTTCAAAGTTGATTCAATAATTAACCTTTTATCTTACATTTCTATATTCCTCCCCCACTTTCTTTGAAATCATTTTAGAAAGAGATTCCTGAATCTAACTTCCTTTGTTCCTCCTTGACCATGACCAATAGTAACTTTCAACCAAGCTCCCTAAACAATGACAAACATCTACTGAATGACCAGAAACCACCCACTCCACCTCTTGGGAATGTGGATATCATGTTCTCTATACTGCTTCCTATTGTCTAGGAGTGACAGCATCTTTAGGAGATGCTGAGAAAATTGGGGTAATGGTCAAGTCCTGGGGGAGCTAGCTGTGTTATTTGTGTCCAGTCTCTGTGTGATAGGAAAGTGCAGGGCTTATCTGAAGTCTTGACTGGAGTAGTACATGAGGCTGGACCATGCCAGTTAGCAGCTTTAAAGCTACTCTGGATGTATAATTTTGAGGAAACTGCAACAGAGGCATTTTGAGACTATATCACCAGGGCTATTGTCTTTGTTGGTGTTTGGTCCCTTTTTTTTTTTCCTGAAAACACATAAACTTTTAAAGGCAACATATTTATTTTCATTAACACAAGTATGAAATGTGCAATGTGTACAGGTTAGCTGAAGATGATTTTTTTGTTTTATCTTTGAGCAAGTAAAAAGTGTCTGTTAACTTTGTAAGTTTTTTCAGACTGTATAACCAAACCTCTATCCATGCCATATTAAAGGATGACATGTAATAATAAATCATGAGGATTCATCACCAACAAGATTTATCATGTCTCATCCAGTCTCAGGGCTGTTTCCATGCAGAGAGATCAGCATACATGTCACCTGTCTTGTCTTTTCTCCTCATGTCTGTAACCAAGATCCTCAGGAGGTCTCCTCCAATCAAATATGGTCTCTATTAACTTTGAAGCAATCCATGGCTTTTTTGTTTTCTGTCAAAACAGAAGAATAACCTCTTTCCCAATGCAACATATTTTCTCACTTTCATTTTGAAGTTGAGATATTTAAAAAATAAATAGGTTGGTTTAATTTAGCAGTTTCCACAATCCAATGTCTCTCAGCAGCTGTTGTATTTTATACTTTAGCATTTAAAAATTCAAAGTCAACAAAGCACCATACAGGATCCAGACACCCTATATATTTTTCATCTTTACATGGCTTATTCTTTTTATATTTTACTCTTTCTTTAAATACTTCAATATTTTTAAACTATTTGTTTTGTCTATGAGTCTATATCCATTTTTATTTTTTCAGCATCTAAGCCTATTGAAATATACTATATCTATTTAGAGGTTTTCTCTGTGTGGACCTGGCTTTACTGTGTGCCTGCAGCCTTAAACCCTTTGTGGTTCCACAAAAGACCCTGCCTGGTTCAAGCCTGTAGGCAACAGCTTGGAGCTGTGTCTCTGTATACTGTGACCCATCTGAGTTTGTGTTTTTGAAACTTAAAAAAAAAAAAGCTTTCTAAGTTCCTATGTGGAAATGTGTGCCCCTACATTGGACACCATTTGTAATAAGTCTTTCTCTGCCTTGCCAGCCAGTTTCCAAATAATGACATGGAGACCATTTATTAATTATGAAAGGTTGGCCTTAGCTTAAGTTTGTTTTTAACTAGCTCTTATAAATTAAATTAACCCATTTATATTAATCTATGTTCTACCACATGGTGTTACCTCATCTCTACACTGCCCATCTTGCTTCCTCCAAGTCTGGCTGGTGACTCCAACTTTCTCCTTCCCAGAGTTCTCTTTCCACCCAGAAGTTTCACCTATACCTCCTGCCTAGCTATTGGCCATTCTACTTTTTATTACACCACTCAACAATAATGCATCTTCACATAGTGTACAAATACCTACAACACCCCCTCAGTGTCCATACCAAGCTTTCACAGACAACTTTTCTTCACACAATATTGAATAACAGTGAGAGAAGTCATCACATAGAGCCTCTGCTGTGAGGGTCTGGCTGAAGGAGATTTCTCATGGACATGCAGCCAGGCCATGCCCACTGTGTGACTTCCTTCAGGAAACAGAACAGAGGGAATGACAAGTGAAAATCAGACCCATTCTCAAATATTAATTTACCCTCTGAGTTCTAGATATTCTGAGCCCCATTTCTGAACTAGGACCATGTAAATTATCACAGAGAGAAATGTCCAAGTCAGGTAGGAAAACTTTCTGGCCATAGTATAGTTGAATTTATTTTCTATTGAGGTTATGGTTTCAGTCAGCATATGGCTGTTGTTTTTGGTGGTGGGGTGGGAGTTGAGACAGGTCTCATGTAGTCCAGGCTTGCCTCAAACTCACTAAGTAGGCAAGGATGACTTTAAACTCCTCATCTTCCTGCTTCTTCCTCCCAAGTGCTGAAATTATCACACCCAACAGAATCAGCACATAGTTATTTCCTTCTAATAAATCCTTACCTAGACTAATCACTCCCAATAATGCTGCTTCCATTAGGTGTAGCTAGCTACCATTTTACCAAAAGGGGAGGTAAGGAGTTGAGAAGTATTACAAATGAGACTATCAGCAACATGTCTTAAATTCAAATGTGTTGCATACAATACAAAAATATACATAGGGAATAAGATGCGGCTAAAAATGAGAAACAAACAAACCAAAAAACCCAACTCAACCAAAAGTGCCCTGCCTCTGCTTCCTAGTCAGCCCAAATGTGAGCCAACAACCCCCCCCCTTTCTGCTACCACAGCCACAATATCTCCTGCTACTATGCCTCACCCACCAATGGTACACTGCACCCCTAAATCATAAGCTAAATTAAGTCCCTCCTCCCTTAAATCACTTCCTGTCAGATCTTTGGGAGAAGAAGAAACTAGGAAAATGTCTACTACATCAACAGATAACCAAAGCTGGTGAATGAGAAGACCAAGATGAATGCCACAGGCAAAGAAGAGGCCTGGACAATGCTAAATGCAAATTGACACATAGCTGATAGATTATAAAAGTGTAAGACACACCTACCTGTTCACAGCTCCCAGAGAAGATGACAGAGAGAGTGGAGGAGAAGCAGCAATCCAGGGGAAACAGGTGGACTCCTTGTGTAAATCAATGAGATTCCATTCACCAGACTCTAGAAATCCAGGGAACTTCTAGGAGGATTCATTAGAGACTGGGGTATTTATCCAAAACTTAATCTAACTGTAGAACAGATTGTGAGAAGCACAAAGAGGTGCTGCCCAGCGTAGAGGGCTAGCCTGTCTAGACCACACCAGGGAGGCCTGCATCTGAGAGCAAAGCTTCTCTGAGGATAAGTCCTCAGGGGTTAAAATGTTCTGGAATCACCTCTCAAAGCAAAGGTGGCATAGTTCTGTGCTTGGGAAGATTAAACCTGGGATCTTTTATGGTTGTTAGATAGTCATGAAAAGAAATGCTCACAGGTAACAACCAAAGACATAACAAGCAGCCTGGGAGGTAGCTCCTTGGAGAGAAGAAGTTGTCAGGAGAGAAGCTCATGAGCACAGAGCACATATGCATGTTAGTGTAAGTGGGATTCCTTCCACATCTACTGTAAGATGGGAAGAAGGGCCTTTCTTGGAGTGCCTTTTGACTGAGAGCAGGGAAAGTGGTTTTCGGCCCAATTAGGCAGGTGGGATGAATCCCCTGGCCAGCTACTTCATGCTGCTGGATTGGTAGGGAAGCCCCAGAGAATGGCCTCTGTCCAGGGGCCATCTGGGCTGGGTGTGTCTGTATGTGGGATAAGCCAGGAATCAGAGTCCTTGGTCTACAAAGGACATTTCTGAAGCTATTCCTAGTCACTTTGTGAAGGTTGTGAGCAGCTCTGCATCAGGACGGGAAGATGCTGCAGAGCACACACAAGATGGGAGGGGACAGTTCCCAGTCAGCATCTGTCCAGGTGGGCAGAGCCAACCAGTGGTGAGTCATGACGTTGTCCTGGCCAATAAGACGGAATTCAGCACAGCAACAGGGATGGGGGTGTGTGAAAGTGGACTTCAGATGAAAATGCTCTGGAACGGGTGTTGACCTTGAGTCAGAAGAGGGAGTGTACTGACTCTCTGGGAACTCAAGAAGAACAGGCATTTGGAAGGATTATACTTGTTTGGATGTCTGGATGCCGTTAGGTATTTTGAGATATACATTTCTATCTCTGCATCATCATACACATGTACACATGAACACACACACACACACACATGTGTACAAATACCCGTGTGTTATTGCCCACACAGAGGGGAAGGCTTTGGACCAAAATGGGGCAAGACTTCAGAATAAGCCTGAAGACACTGTCATAGACGTGAGTGCAAGAAACAGAAGTGGAATAGAGCGGGGGAGAGGAGACTAGGAGAGGCAGTCAGAGGTGAGAGTGGCATGTGAACAGGATGGCCTGCAACAGTCTGACACACAGAGGGCCAGGGGATGTTTTCCAAACACGCACTTCAACAACAAAAATGATGACTTTCTCAACTGGGCCAGCTGGTGCCTCCACTTCTCTCTTCCCCCATGTACAAAAGCACACTGAGAACAGAGAGTGGTCTCAAAACTTAGTATTAAGGCAGATGCTGTAAACTTCCAGAGAAATGTAGCAGAAAAGTTTAAAAACATTGGATTAAGCATAGACTTCATAAACAAGACACAAACTCACTGCACATAAGAGATGAAAGGGGAAAATTGGATTCTACCAAAGTGGAACCCTTAAAGGATTAGGACAATGAAAAGGGCATTCAAAATCTAGGAAAAAAAAACATTTGCAATGTGTATTCAATGAAATGCTTCGAGGGAACGTATGAAACTAACATATAGTTCAGTTGAAGAACACAAAACAGCTAATGAAACCAGGTAACAAGCACACAGATGGATAAACTGCTCTGTCACTGGGGTACAGGAGAGGGGAGGGGAGGGGCATCATCTTACTGACAAGATACTGCCACTCAAGTGATGGAATGTAGCTGGGGAGTTTCTCTCTGGGTCCCGACAAGCCCCCACAGTCCTGCAGCCCACTTATAAAATAATCCCTCAGAAGCTTATATTACTTACAAACTGTATGGTCATGTCAGGCTTCTTGCTATCTAGTTCTTATATCTTAAATTAACCCATTTCTATTAATCTATAAGTTGCCACATGGCTTGTGGCTTACCAGTATCTTAACATCTGCTTCTCATGGCAGCGGCTAGCTTTGTCTCCTGACTCAGCCTTCCTGTTCCCAGAATTCTCCTCTCTCCTTGTCCCACCTACACTATACTTCCTACCTGGCTACTGGCCAATCAGTGTTTTATTTTTTAATCAATCAGAGCAACACATTCACAGTATCCCCAGCAATGGAAGCCAAGCCCGAGTGGCCAAATGGGTACAGTGAGCAAGAGGGTTACTGGAGAGCTCATACTTCATTGTTGAAAGCTAAACTAAATGATGTAGGTTTGTTTGTTATTACAACATATATTTACTGTACGAGCCAGAGGTACTGTGAGGTATTTATTCAAGAGAGACAAACACATTTGAACCAAGCTGGAGCTAGTTCAGCATATCAGCCAAGGAATGGACAAACCCACACAAGCTCACTCCTACCTTGGAATATCTTCTGGCAACAGAAAGCTGAATCCTGGAGCTAAGCAACAAGATAGATGGACCTTATGGACACAAGGTGAGGGGATGAAAAGATGGTCCAGTGGTTAAGAATATATTAAGAGCTATTGCATAGGACTTAAATGGTTTCTAGCACCCATGCTACAACCTCATAACTACAGGTCAAGGGGATTTAATGCCCTCTTATGGCCTCCAGGGCACTCATGTGCCCACCCACCACCCCCACACAGAGAAAAGCAGATCATTGGGAAGCTTCACCTTCCTCACCAAATAGGGACTGAGGAGACATCCAACTTTGTGGACTGAGCACACGTGGCATTCTCTGCCTCCCCAGTGTGCAGACAGCCATTGTTGGACTGTCCAGTACTGTGTAAGACAATCTAATAAACCTCTTTTGTCATAAACACTCATTCTGCTGACTCTGTCCCTCTAGAGAACACTGGTTGATGCAATCTGTCATAAGAGGTAGTGAAGACAGCAGACACACATCATGGGCCTGTGCAAAAACTTACTGAGTTGCTCTGGCCGAGATGGCCCTGTGAATCTTGAGCTCAGCTCACAGGCAGTACAGTGGCTACCTTCCCCTGCATGACCTGGAAGCCTTCACAGCTTGTATGTATAAATCCCATGCGATGTAAAAATAAAGTCTTCAGATTCAGCTGGGAAACTATTTGTGGGGTGGAAATGAGAATATTCCATTAGAGCGATTCACTTTTAAATTATTATTTTCTATAAGCTTTAGTGTTCTGCAAAGATTTTATTTTAATGTAAAGTGCCTGATTCTGCAGTCTTCAGTAGGGCAATAACTTTTCATTAACTTCATTTTTCATTTTTATCTTTCTCTGAGTGTTGCAGAACATAGCGTGTGATTTTGAATGTCATGTAACAACAACTCTAAAATTATCTGCCCTTATTTGCATTTGACACTAATATTTGATATGTTAAGTTACGCAGATCTACAAATGTAAGTCTGCCTCATTCCGCCTTGGGTGACAATAAGAGCTGTCAGCTCTGCATTTCCGTATTGAATTCATGTTGCTAATGACTGCTGACTTCTTTTTTTTTTTTAAATATTGTCTATATGCGGAGAGAGAAAAAGAGAAAAGAAGGAAGAAAGGGAAGAAGGATGGAGGAAGGGAGAGAAGGAAGGGAAGAGGGGGAGGGAGAAAGGAAGAAAAGAGGTCCAAGGATGAGAAGGATGGAGAGACGAGGGATTTTAATAGTCTCCAGAAGAAGTTAAACAAACCAACCACAGGATTTCTTGCTTTGGATTTGAATTAGTGAGATTTTACAGAAGTGAGCAAAAGTTACTCCCAACCATCAGCAACTTGCAAGCTTACCTTCGTTTTAAAAATGTGGATTTCTGACGGAAGTTTTATGCATAGCAATGCTTATATTGTTTAATCCGATCAGCACTGGAACTGCACATGGTCTGTAGACTGATGGAAAAAGAAAAAAAAACAACAACAAAACAAACAACGGCCCTTCCCACCTAATCCCTTCCCAAAGGAACCCCTCTGAGGCACATATTAGCATTTTAATGTATGCCATATGCAATTATTTTCTGGTTCCTTTTTTGACCTCATGGGGGACTGACTGCCATGTTGGTGTGTATTTCTCTCATAGCCCAGTTCCCTGTTGTGTGACTCTGTTTAGTGTGTGTGCCTTTGTGAACTTCCTGCTTCTCGGTTATGAGCCCCGCCTCTTTGTCGGACTGAGGTCTGAGGACCTCCCTTTGCTCCGCACCTTGTTAGCTTCCTCACTCCTCCGCGGCTCCTGGGCTTTGTGGCTAAGCCCTCAAGTTCACTTTGTTTGCATTCCGTCCTCCGTGGCATTTCAGTTTCCCAAGCTCTGTTGACGCATGGATTCCGAACGATAGAGCCGTGGGACAGATACATGTTTGTGGCAGCTGTGAGGATGGTTCTTTGAGGAGCCACGTGAGGAGGCCTTGATTGCATTTAACTCTCTACCCTCTGGTTTCCCTGGAGGCATTGGTTGGACAGTTGCTCAGCTGTGCGTCTGCAGGATGGCCGCTCCACTTAGCTTCCTTCCAAGTTCTTTCATTTGCTTTTCAGTTTTCTTATAGCATCTCCTCCTTTCTCTTCAGCAAATCCTCTCTTCTCCAGAGTCCACATTGGCCACAGGCTCCACTCTCAGTGGGCTTGGCCTTGCTCTCCAAAGGGGTTTGCTGGTTCTCGGGACCTGCAATGTCATAAGAGTGAGTGATCTTTCAAGTACCCGGAGGTTCACTGTCTTTGGCTCCTGGTGTCCTCCTGCAGAAAATGTGTAATTTTCTTTACAATGTACAGTTCCTTCTTTGATAGTGCAGCTGGGTATGAAATCTGGGCCTAAAGTCAACCTTTCTAGGACTTAGAAGTAATTACCCAAGGATTTTGTTTGGGAGGAGAAATCTAGAGATGGTCTGACTCCTTTTTTCCTTTTGTATTTAAATTTAAAGACATAATCAATTGACCTGTGTGTGTGTGTGTGTGTGTGTGTGTGTGTGTGTGTGTGTGTGTGTGTGTTGGATGGGATACATGGCAGACTTTTGGAAGCAGATACACATAAGGTACTTGAGTAATTATTTTCTTGGTTCTGTGTTACTGTTTTCTCATTATCTGTTGATCTCTTCTGAGCCTGTTCTCCATGGAGAACATGGGAAGGAGCAGCTTTGAGAAGTGTGAACATGTGTGGCTCTCCTCCAAGCTTCCCTTGACACTATGGGAGTTACAGATGTCAGAACAGAAGGGACTTGAATTTGGGCAGGTCCCATCTGAGTAGTGGACCCATTACCCTGAGAAGTAATATCCAGAACTGGGGTGGCATTTCCCACTCTTGCGGTGCTCTGGCCTAAGCCTTGCTTCCTAGCCCCATGAGTTGGGCACATCACATGGCAAGGGACCTCATAGCCATGGCCATGGTGTGGACTTGGCAACTCCTTTAGGTCAGCTGTATATGTCCAGTGAAGTCAGTTAAGTCCTTAGAGGTGGTGGAGAGGCACGGGAGTTCAGGATCCTGAAGGATAACCTGCCTCTGTGAAGGTGGTGAGGGCCTCATGGCAGAAGGCAGGTGGGACAAGCTCAGCCACCAGCCTCAATGTGCCTTGGTCCAAATGTGGATGCCAGATGTCTGAGAGGAATCCCCCTACACTTCACGTCCAGAGCTCCTCTGAGGACTGGAAAGGAGTGTTACCCTCATAGCTCACTTAAATGCTGCCTCCCTTCATCCCACCCTGGCCAGGAACATCTGCAGTTGCTTCAGCCCCACTGCTCACCTGGCTATCCTGCTCTTTGGGCCCACTCAAAAATGCCCTTCTCTGACTATCCTAGCAAGACTTAGGAGGGCGAGGGGCAGGTGACTACATACCATCACCCTAAGGTGAAAGTCCATGGGACATAGCTTAATATTCTACAGTCAGCCCAAGGGTGCTAGGTCAGAAATGCCCTGTGGTCTTTGACCATGAAGCTTTAATTTCAGAGTGTGACAAAATCATGGGCTCCATATGCTGTGGCTTTGAGTCTGGTTCCCAGATTTGCTGACTGACAGTTGTGTGGCTTCAGGCAGGTCACTAGGCCTATCTGAACCTGCTTTATGGAGAAACATATCTTCCACTTGTGGTGCCATGTAGGGAATAAACAGTGTGCAGCTAACACAGGGCCTGACGAACACACCTGTGCTGTAACCACACCTGCTGAGTACAGATGTTTAGAGGCATTCCTTTCTGTCTCTGGGACAGACATCCCATCAGAAGATCAGGGCCCCACCCTGTTTCTCTCTCTACATCACTTTGGAGCTACCTTGATCCCCAAAACACTGGTAATTCCTCCCTTGCTTAGGATGTATAATACTTGTGCATTATAGAGGGGGTGATTTTCTCATCCTCTGCAGGAGACAAGGCTTGACAAGCAAAGGAAACATTCCAGAGGTCATGTCATTTTTCACTATTAGCCCAATGGACTGAAGTTCCCAGAAAAAGTCACACCTGTGCTAAAGGTCCTAGAAGGCTGATTAAATGATTAGGACTTCCATGATTGTGTTAGAGTGTTAGAGTGTTGCAGATCCAGAACCAAAATGATCTTGGGTGGTCTTAGGTCTTTAGCTGCCTTAATAGTCATCCCCATGTCTGACATCCTTGTGACTGTTAATTGAAACCTTTCGGAAGGTATTAGCAGACCTCTAGATTATGGTCAGTTGAAGGCTGAGATTATTAGATAACACCTGGGACCTAAGCAGACATAGCCTCACTTTGCTGTAACCCACCAACTGATGTTACCACCAACGCCTTTGAAAAGCACTTTAATTTATGATATTCTTTTGTTGTGTAATTATAGAAAAAATCATGAAAACGTTACTGTGGTGAACCTAGACCCATGTATCTGAGCCTTGGTCACTCATATTTGGCTCAGAATAAACTCTTATTGCCTTTGAGACGAAGGTCATATTTTTGCATCCACAGAGCAGAGAAGAAGATCCCTGGGTACAAACACACACACACACACACACACACACACACACACACACACACACACACAAACACACACACACAGCCCCTCCGAGAGAGAGAGAGAGAGAGAGAGAGAGAGAGAGAGAGAAACAGAGACAGAGACAGACAGACAGATAGACAGACAGACAGAGAGAGGTGGTCATAAATCTCAAACTCCTATCTGTATTATAATAAAAGTTGGGCACACGGTGGGGAAGAGAGTAGTTTCCTGGCTCCTGAGGAAAGGCCTGTTCTTTGCTTTTGTAGATTTTAAAACGTGATTCTGTGGTCCTAGTATCTGGGGGATTTAGAGTCTGGAAGAGCATTTCTATCGTAAGCCATTCCATCTCTCTGAGATGGAGCCTGGAAACACCCTGTGCTTCAGCCCTGTTGAATCTGGAATTCAGGTGGTGACCTAGCACTCTAAGTTGTGGGTCACAGCCAGCTACCACTTGCGTTTTAAGAATCACAGGTAAAGAATGCTGTTTACAACTTCAAGTGATCAATCTTAAGCACAGAGAAATGTGTGTAACAATGATTTAGAATCAAAATCTGGTGCCTGTGCTGGATATCCCTGGCTTAGTGCTCTCTCTGGCTGGCATCTGGAACAGTGGGGCAAAGCCATCCTACTTGGCTGCAGAGCCTGGAGTTAACTGCCTGGGTAATGCCCCAGCCTCACCCCGTGGACCACTGAGATGCCTTCAATTCCTTGTGAGAGTATTACAAGCGTTCAGCAGGGTCACCTCTAGTGTGACAATGTCCTGTACTTGGAGAGGGTGCCGGCCCTCCTTGCCCTTCCAGGTCTCAGGCTCTTACTAGATCTAGTCACTGATTAGTCAGTTAGGTATGGGGCTTTGCAGCCATGTAACACGGCCAGGACTCCAAACGCTAACGTTGCCCTCCATGGCTTGCAGAGACTATACCAAGTAGAGGGACTCGCTCTTCTTTGCACACCGCGTGCATGTACTGTGTGCATGCTGATTCACCACTGTTGAGTATCTCCCAGCACTGCTGTTACAACCCTGTGTCACTAAATGCTGCCATCTAACAGGGTGCAACCACTGGAAACAGATGTCCTTCAGCTGGGAGAAGGCTGAGCTGACACTGACTGTGTGTCTGGGTTAGGGGGTGGGTGTAAGCATGTCTTGAATCATTTGTCTGCTCCTGGAGCCCCACAAAGACCCGTGTGAACACAGCAGTGTCCTCATCACCCTGAGTCTCACATTCTTCACCTTTAGAGTGGGAGTGTTTCCCCTTTGACATCTGGTTTAGCAGCTGATGGAGTCATGAACCCTCTCTACCCACCTGTGACAGAAGGAAGGTGGCCTCTACCCCCTGTCATTCTTGAATGCCAGGGATGGATTTTGCCGGCATCATTCAGAGTAACCATTAGGCACAACAACATTAGACATGTGGAGAGATCTATTCAAACTCTGTGACTTCACATCTGTGTGGATATTTGCACCCAAGTTAATTTTAGTAGACATAAAGGGAGAAGAAAGGTCTGGGCTACAGATTATTTTCTGTATATAATATATACATTCATATGTTATAGAAACACATACAGATACATGCACACATATACATATATATGTGTCTTTTCTAGAAAAAAATATTGATATGTACCGGCATCATATATATGCATATATGCATATACCATCTGATATATATGTGCATATATGTATGTCCTCTCTGCATGTGTGTGTGTTTGTGTGCATATGTATGTATAGAGGAGTAAGGAGAGAAAGAAAGAAATGCCATATGTCTATATAAATATTTACATCTCTAAGCTAGAAAAAATGTAGCTGATATATGATGTGTGTGCGCGAGAGAGACTACTTCAGCTACAGCGCCCTTTCTCTCTATAGATTTTGAGCTTTTGCTTCAGTGCTGAGAAAGGCACTAGGCATGATAAATCGCTTTCACAAACAGAGAGAAATAAATACTTTCTACAAAGAGGATCATGAAGTATATTTTTCCCAGGGAGCTCCATTATTTTGTAAGGAGTTCTTTTTTCATCTTTACTGTGTGGGCTTTGACTGGCCCGACTCATGGGCAGAGTCTGGGACTGCTGCCTGCACCACCCACCATCACTCACACTCAGGGGTTGGGGTGGGGGCCAGTAGCTGGGCCTCAGATCATCACCGAGTCAACCGGCCTTGACACCCCTAAAGAGGAAATGAACAGCCAGCTGCTGCTGTGGATAATGTTCCCGAGCTAGTGCCCTGCCTCGGTGGGTGCTGCCTTTTACATTTTCTTTTGCCCCTTGTGTTGTGAGCATCCATATTCCTTTGGCTTGGTGATGGGTGGCAGGTTCCTCTGAGACAAACACAGAAGAGAGAGTGTGGGATTCCTCCCAAGACTTGAACAAGCACAGCACAACACGGCAGGGAGCTGTTGTTAGTTATCCTTATTTCTAAACAAGATCGAATGCAGGACTCAGCTAAAACTTCAACACATCACTTTGGGAGAGACAGCTCAACTCACTGCCAGGAATCCCTGAGAAAGTCAGCTTCCCAGCCTTTCTCTGTAAGTTCATGCACTGACTCTGACTCACATATCTCCTCTCCTCTCCTCTTCTCTTCTTCTCCTCTCCTCTCCTCTCCTTTGCTCTCCTCTCCTCTCCTTTGCTCTCCCCTCCCCTCCCCTCCCCTTCTCTCTCTCTCTCTCTCTCTCTCTCTCTCTCTCTCTGTGTGTGTGTGTGTGTGTGTGTGTGGTATGAACATAAAGACCAGAAGTCAACCATGGGTATCGTTCTACAGAATGTCATACGCCTCATTTTTTTGAGGTAGTGACTCTTATTGAACCTAGACTTAGCCAGGTTAGTTAGACTGGTTAGCCTGGCACCTCTCTGTGACCTCACAATTAATTTTGGGACAGGCCTTTAGGAAGGCAGTACTTTTAAGGGAAGCCAATGCCTTGGAGAAATGCTCCTGTCTTTGCTGGGAAGTTTGAGCATCATTAAAGTGATTGCCCAAAGCTATAACTTTAAGCAGCAGCTGGATACTGGCTTGTTGGAAAATCATTTCATCTCTGGGGAAGTTTAGAAATTATGCTCTTTGTCAGACTGCAGGCACCCCGTGATTCACCTGTCTTAGTTTTCTGCAGAAATGGTTGTAGTTCAGAGGCTGTGCTAGGTTCTGGGACAGTGAAGGAATTAACCCACACAGGGTGGTACTGAGTACTCCTTGGCCAGGCTGTGGCAGGTTGGGTATGCAGTGGCTGCACAGTAAATGCTACTTTCCATTTTTTGGTGTTGTGTATCCTGTTTTGGAGCCCAGTTTCAGGTAGTATGTGCTAACCTTTGTGTTCTGTGCCTCAGATTTAATAATAGAAAACTATTTTGTTACTTCTCAAATAAGTGAAGCTCTCTGTAGTGGCATGGTGGTTTGAATAAGTGTAGCCCCCATAGGCACATATATTTGAATATTTGGGTCCCAGTTAGTGGACTGTTTAGGAAGGATTGGAGGATGTGTGTCACTGGAGGTAGGCTCGGAGGTTTCAAAAGTCAATGCCAGGCCAAGTCTCTCAGCCTCCATCTTGTACTCCATCATGGATAAGATGTGAGCCCTTAGCTACTGACAGCACCATGCCTGCCTGCCGCCATGCTTCCCACCATGACGATCGTTGACTAACTCTCTGAAACTGTAGGCCAGGCCCCAATTCATTGCTTCATTTTATAATTTGCTGTGGTCAGGGTTCACAGTAAAAGAACAGTAACTAAGAGAAGTGGGTTGTTTTCACTTGGGTTGACAACTTCCAGACTCTTCCTTTTCCTCTAGCTGTATTTAGTAGAGTTGTCAGCCTTGTCTCCTCCTCTGGGGCAACCAGCCAAGCTGTGGACACTGCCTGGACATTTTAGGGAAGATTTGGTCCGTCCGCTGCAATGACAAAAGTGGCCAGGATGCCTGTTTCAGGGGGCTTTGATCCAGCTATAACCACTCCAACCAGTAGGTGGATGAACCAGCCTCAGAGAACACAGACAACCCTGCTTGTCCTGCAACTGTTCTCAATCTTGCCAGTGGAAGAGACTCCACTTCCTCTAGGGATTCAGCAGAAAGCTTGCTGTCCTTACATGAGGCCAGTGATTGCTGGAATTGGGGACTGTGGTGATTGACAGGCATTTTGAGATGACCACAGCCATGCCACCCTCCTTTTATATTGATAAAAGCAGTTTTCTTGACACTGTTGGATTGCTTGGGAGGATCACTCCCATGTTAAAATGTTGGGATGGATAAAAGCTTTCTCCTGAATGGGCTGTCTGTCTATTTGTGGACTTTTATCAGGAGCAAAGCAAGCTGGGAATTGTGATCCCATGGTTCCCAGATTCAGCAGCAGCAGTGACAGGAACAGCTAGGATCCTAGATGCTCATTAAGAGCAGGGAGAGTCTTAGTGTCCTTTTTGGTTGATGTGATAAAATTCCCCCACAAAATCAACTTAGGAGACAAAGGGTTTATTCTAGTTCAGAATTCCAGGTTACTGTCCATCACTGAAGAGAAGCCACAGCAGCAAAAGCTTGAAGCCATTAGTCACATCCACAGTCAAGACCAGAGAGAATAAACAAATGTATGATTTCTGCTCAGCTTGCCTTTTCTTTTACATCCTGTCTATAACCTGAAGGTCATGGAATGGTGCCACCCATAGTGGGCAGTCACAACATGATCAAGATGCTCCTTCATAGACATGCCCACAGTCCAACCTAATCTAGTCAATTTCTCTTTGAGATTCTCTTCACTGGAAATTCTTGGTTAGATTAAAACTAATAATCATGGGGTTGGAGAAGGGTAGGGGAACTCTGATACTCAAATCTCAGAACTTAAAACAATAATGAAAATTATAGAGGACCACTGAGAGCTAAGAGTCACTTACCTGAAGTTCTGGGCTTTAACACTGGGCTGGGAGAAGGCTGACGGTTTCTGAAGGTTAACTGATGTCAGATTCTTCAGCAAGCTAACACAGACTATGGAAAAGCTGAGTCCAGAGGATGAGAAGCTGTAAAGAGCTGAAGGCAGCAGCCTAGAATGCAAAGACTGCAAACCTTGGATTCTGCCAGGGTTTGAGAGAGTTTCCAAGGGCAGCAACATGATTGGAGATGGAGGAAAGGGCCCAAAGTTGCTAGTTACCTCTGGATTCCCCCATCATGTGAGGCTATTTCCACCCCCAGCCCCCATATAACAATGGAAAGTTACACTGCTTTATTTCTTTTATCATCACTAATTTCAAAGGATACTTTTACTGGGCTATGAAGTTATGTACTGAATCTGAAAATTTATAATATTCAGAGTACGGGTGTTTCCTTTCTGAGGAGCAGATGGTATTGAGATGAGTTAAGCAAACAGTGGCTTCAGAGGAGGTGGGGGAACTCCCGTGCAGACCCCACGTTTTTGTACTATAATCTGTATTCAGCAGACTGGATGTGTCAGCAGAGATTTTTGTCCAGGGGAAGCTGGCCAGGTTTGTGGGTTCAGACAGGGCATGATACTGCTCTCAAACATGATAGCTTTGACAAATGAGAGAGCAGGCACCTGACCACCTTACCAAAAGACCAGAGCCTTCTGCCTCCCTCCATAACAGCCAGATTTCTTGGCAGCCCTTCACAAAATTAAAAGTCTTCTCTGGCCTCTGTAACCTGAGGAGAGCCTCCACATTCAGGGAACAGGGCAGGGTGAAGTGGAGGATTGAGGTACTCACCAGAAAGCCCATTGTTACTGTCATGGAGCCACAGATCTCCACCTTGATAGGATGTACTAGATGAGGTCCCACATGAACAGCCACACAGATAAGTGAAATCATCATCTAAACTCAGGATCACCTGTTTTTCCTCAAAGCACAGACCCCATTTGGTTTTTGAACCAAGTGTTTGTAAAGGTTTATTGCACACTGTAGGCTTCATGAGCATAAGCCAAATTTTGGGAAATAGTTGAAGAATTACTCATCAGCATTGTCACTAACCATACCTTTTAGGCAGAAATATATTGTCCTGACTTCAGACAAAGGCAACATTTTTGCAAAGACTGGCGAAGGTCGACATTTGAGGTAGACATTTGTTCAGAGTGGGTTGTATTAAGGAAAGACTGCAGAAACTTAAAGGAACGTGGAGGATTTTTTTCATTCCATTCTTTAAAATATGTTATGAGATAAAATTTCATGTTAAACTTAAAGAGAATGCTGTTGAGTCACTGAAAGTACTTCCCTGGAAAACTTAATGCAAGACCACTGTGTTGGCATAGATTGCTGGCCCTTACAGCAGGGTGAAATGAAGGGTCCTTGGTGTCCCACCATGTGCAGAAGGTGACTTTGAGCATTATACATAGCAAACATGTCCTGTTATGCTTATTTGGGACACCATGGTTACAAAAATAATGGGTATCCTATTTCAAGTTTAAGTATATTATCACTAAGTTATGCATTTTAGATTTGACTTTTCTGGATATGAAATTTTAGTAACACTTGAAATATAAAAACCTTGGATTGGTTAAAAAAAAAGGTTGCCACCAAGGCCTAGAGAGAAACCAGTAGAACCAAGCAGAAATTGTAATAGGTGTGGCTACTGGTTTTATCACTACTAGTAATGTTCCTCCAGGAAGCTGTGCTGGCTGATGGGATTCCAAAAACATTCTAAGTAATTGTCCTAAAAGTAAAAGACTATGAATTCAAATAACAGAAGAGAGGGGGGTAAGAGGGAGAGATAGAGGGACAGAGATGGGGAGAGAGAGAGGGAGGAAGAGAAAGAGAGAGAGGAAGGGAGAGAGAGAGAGAGAGAGAGAGAGAGAGAGAGAGAGAGAGGGGTTCTGGTCCCTTGGTGTTGTAAAACTGGATTGATTTCCCTCCTACCATGCTTTCCACCCCTGCTCTCTTCTCTTCCCAAACTTCTTCCAACATCTTTCAGTTGGGGGTGAGCCAGCTAAGCAGGTGGCTTGCAGGGACTGTCTAGAATGATTTGCCATGGGTAGTATGGGAGTTAGTAGAAGGGTCTCTCTAAGGGAAGGGGCACCTATGTCATGTGGCCTGCAGGTAGGACCTCAATCTGTGAACCAATGGTACCACGTCAATCAATGTGGTGCAGGGATGTGGCATCTCTGTGTGGCAATCCTGAGAAGAAGACCACATAGCCTGA